>NC_143030.1:10669592-10864592 GCF_057628025.1 Oncorhynchus mykiss
ACACACACACACACACACACACACACACACACACACACACACACACACACACTCACACACACACACTACACTACACTACACACACACTACACACACACTACACTCACACACACACACTACACTCACACACACCCCCCAAGTAGGTAGACTGCCTTATGCCTCTAGATTCTACCGGGTGGTCTATGCCCATAAACTGTGCCGTGTTTGCATTTCACTTCTCAAATTGTACTTTCATTGTTTGCTGTATTCAGTTTGATTAGAACAGATTCAGATTTGAGTAGATTCAAAATGATTCTGATAATCAGAATGATTCGAATTAGAATTGATTCAGAGTGAAATTTGATTCAGCAAAAGGAATATGTGTGGATAATGTTGTAAGGTTCTACATTACAGGGGAACCATATTCCCTATGTAGTGCACTACTTTCGATTAGGGTCCATAGGGCTCTGGTCAAAAGTAGTGTCCTACATAGGGAATAGGGTGCCAGGGTAGGGTTCCTTTTTGTAGCTGCCCTCTAGATAGACAATATGTTTGTCTCCACTTCCTGGTTAAATACAGATCAAATAGTACATCATAAAACTATGAGAGGAGGAGAGGGGAGAGGAGATGAGGAGAGAGGAGAGAGGAGAGAGGAGAGGGGGAGAGGGGAGAGGAGATGAGGAGAGAGAAGAGAGGAGAGGAGATGAGGAGAGGAGAGGGGAGGAGAGGAGAGGGGAGAGGAGATGAGGAGAGATGAGAGGAGGAGAGAGGAGAGGAGAGGGGAGAGGAGTGGAGGATAGGAGAGGAGAAAGGAGAGGAAGAGAGGGGACGAGATAAGAAGAGAGAAGAGGAGAGAAGGAGAAGGGAGAGGAAGAGATGGGAGAGTAGGAGAGAGGAGAGGAGGGAAGATGAAGAGAGGGGGGAGGAAGAGAGAGGAGAGGAGAGGAGAGGAGAGGAGAGGAGAGGAGAGGAGAGGAGAGGAGAGGAGAGGAGAGGAGAGGAGAGGAGAGGAGAGGAGAGGAGAGGAGAGGAGAGGAGAGGAGAGGAGAGAATCTAGCCTGTGGGTGAAAATGTGACCGTTAGCATGTTAGCTAAAGCATGGAGACCCATGACCAGAGAGGGAGGCTGATGCTGTAGCCTCAGGGGAGGACATCAAAGCTGGGGCAGGAGCGCAAGGCTAACAGGCAGTCTGAGGGAGACGTGGAGCTCTAGAGGACGAATGTTTCTAGTATTGTATTATTCTAAATCCAATGGTATTGTTATTATAATACGGAGCCTGTCGTCACAAAACGTCTCAGATTAGGAGACCTGATCTGAGACCAGGTTCCCTTTATTCATTATTATCTCAAAGACAAAACTCATCCTAGATCAGCACTCCTCTCTGGGTTTTACCTACAGGGATGTTTTACACGCTAAATAAATCCAGATTCTTATAATAATGATAGTTGTATGTTATTATTCTATCGTGCTTAATATGAGAACTACAACTACAACTACAACTAGAACTAGAACTACAACTACAACTAGAACTACAACTAGAACTACAACTACAACTACAACTAGAACTACAACTACAACTACAACTAGAACTACAACTAGAACTACAACTACAACTACAACTAGAACTACAACTAGAACTACAACTACAACTACAACTAGAACTACAACTACAACTAGAACTACAACTACAACTACAACTAGAACTACAACTACAACTAGAACTACAACTACAACTAGAACTACAACTACAACTAGAACTACAACTACAACTACAACTAGAACTACACCTACAACAACACCTACAACAACACCTAGAACTACAACTACATCTAGAACTACACCTAGGACTAGAACAACACCTGGAACTACAACTGCAACTAGAACTACACCTACACCTACAACAACACCTAGAACTACAACTACAACTACATCTAGAACTACACCTAGGACTAGAACTACACCTGGAACTACAACTGTAACTAGAACTACAACTAGATCTACACCTACACCTACAACAACACCTAGAACTAGAACTACACCTAGGACTAGAACTACACCTGGAACTACAACTGCAACTAGAACTACACCTACACCTACAACAACACCTAGAACTACAACTACAACTACATCTAGAACTACACCTAGGACTAGAACTACACCTGGAACTACAACTGTAACTAGAACTACAACTAGAACTACACCTACACCTACAACAACACCTAGAACTACAACTACAACAACATCTAGAACTACACCTAGAACTAGAACTACACCTGGAACTACAACTACATCTAGAACTACACCTAGGACTAGAACTACACCTGGAACTACAACTGCAACTACAACCACAACTAGAACTACAACTACAACTAGCACTACAACCACAACTACAACTACAACAACATATAGAACTACAACTACACCTAGAACTACAACTACATCTAGAACTACACCTAGGACTAGAACTACACCTGGAACTACAACTAGAACTACAACTAGAACTACAACTACAACTACAACTAGCACTACAACCACAACTACAACAACACCTAGAACTACAACTACACCTAGAACTACAACTACATCTAGAACTACACCTAGGACTAGAACTACACCTGGAACTACAACTGTAACTAGAACTACAACTAGAACTACACCTACACCTACAACAACACCTAGAACTACAACTACATCTAGAACTACACCTAGAACTAGAACTACACCTGGAACTACAACTAGAACTACAACCACAACTAGAACTACAACTACAACTAGCACTACAACCACAACTACAACTACAACAACACCTAGAACTACAACTACACCTAGAACTACAACTACACCTGCAACTAGTAGCTCCAACCGTATTCTAGCGCACATGATTCTAATAGTTAACTGGTTGATAAGCTGCATCAGGCTAATTACAACTGGTGTTGGGTGAAGGGTCTCTTTCCAGGAACAGGGTTGGAGTTCAAACATACAGGAAGGTATCACTCCATGGAACAGGGTTTGAGTTAAAACCTACAGGAAGGTATCACTCCATAGAACAGGGTTGGAGTTAAAACCTACAGGAAGGTATCTCTCCAGGAACAGGGTTGGAGTTCAAACCTACAGGAGGGTATCACTCCATGGAACAGGGTTGGAGTTAAAACCTACAGGAAGGTATCTCTCCAGGAACAGGGTTGGAGTTAAAACCTACAGGAAGGTATCTCTCCAGGAACAGGGTTGGAGTTAAAACCTAAAGGAAGGTATCTCTCCAGGAACAGGGTTGGATTTACAACCTACAGGAAGATATCTCTCCAGGAACAGGGTTGGAGTTAAAACCTACAGGAGGGTATCTCTCCAGGAACAGGGTTGGAGTTAAAACCTTTGCACCCCAGTATCTCTACCTGCACATTCACCTTCTGCCGATCTACCATTCCAGTGTTTAATTGCTATATTGTAATTACTTCGCCACCATGGCCTATTTATTTCCTTAACTCCCTTATCTTACCTCATTTGCACTCACTGTATATAGACTTTTTGTTTTATTTTGTTCTGCTGTATTATTGACTGTATGTTTTGTTTATTCCATGTGTAACTCTGTGTTGTTGTATGTGTCGAATTGCTACGCTTTATCTTGGCCAGGTCGCAATTGCAAATGAGAACTTGTTCTCAACTAGCTTACCTGTTTAAATAAAGGTGTTCTCTACTAGCCTACCTGGTTAAATAAAGGTGTTCTCTACTAGCCTACCTGGTTAAATAAAGGTGAAATAAAATAAATAAATAAATAAAAACCTATCCAGGAACAGGGTTGGAGTTCAAACCTACAGGAAGGTATCTCTCCAGGAACAGGGTTGGAGTTCAAACCTACAGGAAGATATCTCTCCAGGAACAGGGTTGGAGTTCAAACCTACAGGAAGGTATCTCTCCAGGAACAGGGTTGGAGTTCAAACCTACAGGAGGGTATCTCTTCAAGAACAGGGTTGGAGATAAAACCTACAGGAAGGTATCTCTCCAGGAACAGGGTTGGAGTTCAAACCTACAGGAAGGTATCTCTCCAGGAACAGAGTTGGAGTTCAAACCTACAGGAGGGTATCTCTCCAGGAACAGAGTTGGAGTTAAAACCTACAGGAAGGTATCTCTCCAGGAACAGGGTTGGAGTTCAAACCTACAGGAGGGTATCTCTCCAGGAACAGGGTTGGAGTTCAAACCTACAGGAGGGTATCTCTCCAGGAACAGAGTTGGAGTTAAAACCTACAGGAAGGTATCTCTCCAGGAACAGGGTTGGAGTTCAAACCTACAGGAGGGTATCTCTCCAGGAACAGAGTTGGAGTTAAAACCTACAGGAAGGTATCTCTCCAGGAACAGGGTTGGAGTTCAAACCTACAGGAGGGTATCTCTCCAGGAACAGGGTTGGAGTTCAAACCTACAGGAGGGTATCTCTTCAGGAACAGAGTTAGAGTTAAAAACCTACAGGAAGATATCTATCCAGGAACAGGGTTGGAGATAAAACCTACAGGAAGATAGATATCTCTCCAGGAACAGAGTTGGAGTTAAAACCTACAGGAAGGTATCTCTCCAGGAACAGGGTTGGAGTTCAAACCTACAGGAGGGTATCTCTCCAGGAACAGGGTTGGAGTTCAAACCTACAGGAAGGTATCTCTCCAGGAACAGGGTTGGAGTTCAAACCTACAGGAAGGTATCTCTCCAGGAACAGGGTTGGAGTTCAAACCTACAGGAGGGTATCTCTCCAGGAACAGGGTTGGAGTTAAAACCTACAGGAAGGTATCTCTCCAGGAACAGGGTTGGAGTTCAAACCTACAGGAGGGTATCTCTCCAGGAACAGGGTTGGAGTTCAAACCTACAGGAAGGTATCTCTCCAGGAACAGGGTTGGAGTTCAAACTTACAGGAGGGTATCTCTCCAGGAACAGGGTTGGAGTTCAAACCTACAGGAGGGTATCTCTCCAGGAACAGGGTTGGAGTTCAAACCTACAGGAAGGTATCTCTCCAAGAACAGGGTTGGAGTTCAAACCTACAGGAAGGTATCTCTCCAGGAACAGGGTTGGAGATAAAACCTACAGGAGGGTATCTCTCCAAGAACAGGGTTGGAGTTCAAACCTACAGGAAGATATCTCTCCAGGAACAGGGTTGGAGTTAAAACCTACAGGAGGGTATCTCTCCAGGAACAGGGTTGGAGTTCAAACCTACAGGAGGGTATCTCTCCAGGAACAGGGTTGGAGTTCAAACCTACAGGAAGATATCTCTCCAGGAACAGGGTTGGAGTTAAAACCCACAGGAGGGTGTCTCTCCAGGAACAGGGTTGGAGTTCAAACCTACAGGAGGGTATCTCTCCAGGAACAGGGTTGGAGTTCAAACCTACAGGAGGGTATCTCTCCAGGAACAGGGTTGGAGTTCAAACCTACAGGAGGGTATCTCTCCAGGAACAGGGTTGGAGTTCAAACCTACAGGAGGGTATCTCTCCAGGAACAGGGTTGGAGATAAAACCTACAGGAAGATATCTCTCCAGGAACAGGGTTGGAGAGTACACTCTTAGAATAAATGGTTTCAAAAGGGTTCTTTGGCTGTCCCCATAGGAGACCCATTTTTGGTTCTAGGTACAACTCTTTTTGGTTCCAGGAAGAACCCATTTGGGTTCCATGTAGAGCCCTGTGTGGAAAGGGTTCTACGTGGAATACAAAAAGGGTACTACCTGGAACCAAACTTTTTTTTTTGTTCAAAGGGCTCTCCTATGGGGACAGCTGATGAGACCTTTTAGGTTGTAGATAGCACCTTTTTCTCTTAGAGTGTACATAGAATAAGACAAGACAAAGATCAAATACATTGACACGGAGGTATATGACTTAAAAATAGTAGCCTCCTACAACAGGCCTAAACAGAATAGACCTTGACGAGGAGGTATGACTGACTATACAACCCACCTTTGAGTAGCGGCAGCGGCGTCAGCTCGACCTGGGAGCTCTGGTAGCGGAACTGGGACGAGGAGTGGGAGCGCCTCTGCCGGGCTCTGCGCATCGACCGCCGGGGAAACCCATCCACCTTCTCCGCTGATGGGACCGAGAACCCGGTGGTCGGGGAGGAAGGGCTGGTCGGGGGCAGTTTAGTCGTCTCCATCGTTGCCGTGCCGTGTTAGCGAGCGGCCCGGTGTGTGTGTCAAATGTGTGTGTGTGTGTGTGTGTGACCAGATGCACCGATGATATGATAATGAAGGAGAGGTGTACAGGATGGAGGCGAAAAACTGTTTTTTAAAACCTCTTATAGAGCCAATACGTAATTATTTTCTTAAATCAAAATGGATAATCTGGGAATAAAACATAGTGAGGAATTAGATGAAGGAGGGAGGAAGGAGGGAGGGATAGAGACGGAGTGCTGCAGTCCAGAGATGGATGGATGGAAGATTAGAGGACAGGAGGGTAAAATAAATAGGCTGTGTGTGTGTGTGTGTGTGTGTGTGTGGGTGTGTGTGTGTGTGTGTGTGTGTTCTGCTGTTGCTTGAAGTTCAATTCGTTTCGCACCTTGTGACTGCCTGCCTGCTGCCTATACCGTCTCAATATAGCCGAGGGAGGAAAAAAACGTTGCTCCAGTCGTTTTTGAAATAACGAAACATATTTTTACACAAAGACAAGCGCATTGATCTAACGGAAATGATCCATGTATCTACTGACGGACAGGAAGAAGCACGTGGATTATTTAGGTTACAACTGTGAGGGTTGCTTTGCCGTATTGGCGTCATCAGCCTGTCATCGGCCTAAATTTGGTATTTATTTATATATTTCTGTCATGGATATAGCCTAGCCTATAGCCTATGGATCCTTACATAAAGCACATCACACCGATAAAGCAGAACTACCAGAGCACCGGTTATTGGAATTATTCCATTCAAGAAAACGTCAACAACATGAATCCATAAAATCAGTCGTTTGATTGGTCCGTCCACATCAATGAATAATAAATCATTAATTGATTAGGTCATACCAGACTCATATCATAAAATCGTCGATCTGATTCCGCTTCGATAACGCATCACTGTTCCCCGGTTCCGTGAACGGTTCCGATATTCGGTAACCCGCCTGGCCCTGCCGTTTCAGACCGAACAGGGCTCCGCGCAGGGCGGGGATGGAGATGGGGTGCTCGAACGTGCCGACATGTGCGGTTCTTCAGGTAGGCCGCTGCAACACCGAATCCCTGCTCACCGTTAAAAACACCTCCAAAACCTTCGCAGTGCCGGTTGGTCACAGATACGTTAGGTATATTCCCGTTATTTTCTGTCTGCAAGTCGCGTCTCCTCTCTCCTTGATTCGGTAAGGGAAGCGGTTTCTCTCTCTCCCCTCCCTGCTGTATCCTCGTCTCTCTTCTGTCTCAGCTGCACTTAGGTGGTGCAAGGAGAGAGAGACACACTGCGGATGACGCTCTTCTCGCCACAGCGAATTATTTAATTATTTCAGTTATATTTATGTAGACTTACCCCCTGTTTTTACGCCATGAACGGACGGTGGCGCGCTTGTCTTGGGCTAGTCGGTGGATGCGTTATGACACGACGGGCGCACACGCTCTTTCACTCCCCCATCTTTAAAATGTAAAAAAAATATAAAAAAATAAAAGAGCAGCGTTTATCCTTTTATCCGACCTGCGCTCCTTCTGTTCCTCTAGCTAAGATACACCCACCGATTGTTCACCGCTGTCTGTTTTCCCTCCTTCTCACCCCCTTTTCCTCCCTTCCTTCCCTCGCCTCTGCGCGTGTCTACCGTGTCTCGCAGACGAGGTAAACACTTTCGGCTAATGATTCTTGCCTCGCTCACGCTCTCGTGCCTGGTGTCCACACGCGCTTTGTTTGTGAAGGAATCATCTGTATCAACCCGGTTAGTAGCCGTTACCGTTGATTACCAGTGCTCGGTGTCTCTCCAGTGGTGTGGTAATGTTTCCTCTCTCTGTCTCTCAATTCATTTCAATTCAAGGGGCTTTATTGAAATGGAAACCATATGTTTACATTGACAAAGCAAGTGAAATAGATAATATACAAAAAGTGAAATAAACAGTACAAAATAAACAGTTAACATTACACTCAAAAAGTTCCAAAAGAAAAAAAGAAATTTCAAAGATCCTATTATGTCTATAGACAGTGCTGTAACTATGCGCAAATAGTTAAAGTATAAAAGGGAAAATAAATAAACATAAATATGGGTTGTATGGTGATTCTGCTTCACTGGTTGCCCTTTTCTTGTGGCAGTTTCCACCTCATTCATAGCCGGTCTTCTCTCAATAGCAAGGCTATGCTCACTGAGTCTGTACATAGTCAAAGCTTTCCTTAAGTTTGGGTCAGTCACAGTGGTCAGGTATTCTGCCACTGGATACTCTCTGTTTAGGGCCAAATAGCATTCTATTGCTGTTTTTTTGTTAATTCTTTCTAATGTGTCAAAGTAATTATCTTTTTGTTTTCTCATGGTTTGGTTGGGTCTAATTGTGCTGCTGTCCTGGGGCTCTGTGGGGTGTGTTTGTTTGTGAACAGAGCCCCAGGACCAGCTTGCTTAGGGGACTCTTCTCCAGGTTCATCTCTCTGTAGGTGATGGCTTTGTTATGGAAGGTTTGGGACTCACTTCCTTTTAGGTGGTTATAGAATTGAACGGCTCTTTTCTGGATTTTGATAACTAGCAGGTATCGGTCTAATTCTGCTCTGCATGCATTATTTGGTGTTTTACATTGTACACGGGGGATATGTTTGCAGAATTTTGCATGCAGAGTCTCAATTTGGTGTTTGTCCCATTTTGTGAATTCTTGGTTGGTGAGCGGAGTAATTTTAGCCAGATCCTAATTGGTAAGTCAAATTGTATGTTCCTTTTGATGGCATAGAAGGCCCTTCTTGCCTTTAAAAACAAGTTTTAATGACTCCAACTTAAGTGTATGTAAACCTCCTGCTTTAACTGTATATATAAAAAAACAATGGGTACATATTGAAGATGTCCACGTTCATTCCCAGTAATCTTTTCACGTGTTAATTTTCTGAAAATAGCTGTGCAGCAACACCCCCCATCCAAACTGACAGAGCTTGAGAGGATCTGCTGAGAAGAATGGGAGAAACTCCTTAAATACAGGTGTGCCAAGCCTGTAGCGTCATACCAAAGAAGACTCCAGGCTGTAATCGCTGCCAAAGGTGCTTCAACAAAGTACTGAGTAAAGGCTCTGAATGCCTATGTAAATGTGATATTTCATTTTTTAATTTTTTTTTGTTGTAATACATTTGCAAACATTTCTAAAAACCTCTTTTTGCTTTGTCGTTATGGGGTATTGTGATGTCATTATGGGGTATTGTGATGTCATTATGGGGTATTGTGATGTCATTATGGGGTATTGTGTGTAGATTGATGAGGAAAAAATACAATTTAAGAATAAAGCTGTAACGTAACAAAATGTGGAGAAGGTCAAGGGGGTCTGAATACTTTCTGAAGGCACTACCCAAGATGCATCTGTTCTGGCGGCGGCCCAACGTCTCATTAAGACACTTTATGTTGGAGTTTCCCTTATTTTGGCAGAAACCTGTATATCCTGTGTTTAAACCTAAATCTGGGATATTTTAAATATAGACGTAGTTTATACTGTACGAGATGTGGTTTTCCAAATATAGTAGTCATATGCTATTCCTTTTGTCTATAGCCTGTTCAATACATTTGCAGCTTTTTACAATTAATTAAAATCACACTTAAAAGGTTTGAAAGTCCATTGAATTGTTGATTTTATACACAAATAAATTAACTCAATATGTGAGGTTCTAATGAAGAGTTGAACATATTATTACAATCAATCAATCAATTATTCTACTCTCAAAGAAGTTGATCAGGGCCAATAGTCTGTTATGACCAATGATCAGGGCCAATAGTCTGTTATGACCAATGATCAGGGCCAATAGTCTGTTATGACCAATGAACAGGGCCAATAGTCAGTTATGACCAATGAACAAGGCCAATAGTCTGTTATGACCAATGATCAGGGCCAATAGTCTGTTATGACCAATGAACAGGGCCAATAGTCTGTTATGACCAATGAACAGGGCCAATAGTCAGTTATGACCAATGAACATGGACAATAGTCTGTTATGACCAATAAACAGGGCCAATAGTCAGTTATGACCAATGAACAAGGCCAATAGTCTGTTATGACCAATGATCAGGGCCAATAGTCTGTTATGACCAATGAACAGGGCCAATAGTCTGTTATGACCAATGAACAGGGCCAATAGTCAGTTATGACCAATGAACAAGGCCAATAGTCTGTTATGACCAATGATCAGGGCCAATAGTCTGTTATGACCAATGAACAGGGCCAATAGTCTGTTATGACCAATGAACAGGGCCAATAGTCAGTTATGACCAATGAACATGGACAATAGTCTGTTATGACCAATGAACAGGGCCAATAGTCAGTTATGACCAATGAACAAGGCCAATAGTCTGTTATGACCAATGATCAGGGCCAATAGTCTGTTATGACCAATGAACAGGGCCAATAGTCTGTTATGACCAATGAACAGGGCCAATAGTCAGTTATGACCAATGAACATGGACAATAGTCTGTTATGACCAATGAACAGGGCCAATAGTCAGTTATGACCAATGAACAAGGCCAATAGTCTGTTATGACCAATGATCAGGGCCAATAGTCTGTTATGACCAATGAACAGGGCCAATAGTCAGTTATGACCAATGAACAAGGCCAATAGTCTGTTATGACCAATGATCAGGGCCAATAGTCTGTTATGACCAATGAACAGGGCCAATAGTCTGTTATGACCAATGAACAGGGCCAATAGTCTGTTATGACCAATGAACAGGGCCAATAGTCAGTTATGACCAATGAACAGGGCCAATAGTCTGTTATGACCAATGATCAGGGCCAATAGTCTGTTATGACCAATGATCGGTTCCAATAGTCAGTTATGACCAATGATCGGTTCCAATAGTCAGTTATGACCAATGAACAGGGCCAATAGTCTGTTATGACCAATGAACAGGGCCAATAGTCTGTTATGACCAATGAACAGGGCCAATAGTCTGTTATGACCAATGAACAGGGCCGGTTATTCAAAAACACAAACCGTAAATCAACATAACAGCTACAGAATTCCTCACAAGATGTGAACAACCATTACATGTGCCAACAAACACCAGTCCATACATTTTAAGTGTCTTTCTGTTATTTTCTACAGAAACCTAAATGAGTCTTTCACAGGGTGCCAGGAATCTTACTCCGTGAAAGACACATCATCACAGACGTTGACTGTAGATCACCTGGTGGTTGGTTGTCTGTCGACGGACAGTGGAGATTCAACTTGGAGATTCGTCAGAAAATTGCCAGAAAATCAGTACTGATGTTCTGTGGTCAGAGGCAATAGGGCCGAGGAACCACCGACTGCTTTCAACCATTCGCCAAACAGTGTGATTGGTCCATTAGAACTCGCCCCAGGTGGGTGATGCAGGGTCGCAGAGCCAATCAGGACTGTCCAAGATGTCGGAGAGGGACAATTCTATTGGGGGTTCAATGGCTGGGGTAGACAAGTTCAGAGGGTACATGGTCAGAGGGTAGGAGATGGGTGACAGAGTAGGAGCAGGGATAGTTGGAGGGGCAAGATTAGTTATTGGGGTAGTTGGATGGGCAAGATTATTTATCGAGGTAGTTAGAGGGGAAATATTCGTTTTTGGGGTAATTGGAGAGGCACACATATTGTTTGGGGCAATCAGAGAGGCAATATTAGATATTGGGGAGTATAGAGTGGAAAGCAAAGGGTAGGGGTTAGTCACATGGGCAGTTGAAGGAACAGTGACGAGAGTGGGGAGTGGTGAAGAGGCAGGGGCAGATAAACTAGTCCTCTGCCCTCCAGGTACTGGGGCAAGAAGAGAGCCCAGGGTGGTTTGAGGGGACACAGTGGGTGCCGGGGTAGTTTGAGGGGACACAGCGGATGTCGGGGTAGTTTGAGGGGACACAGCGGGTGCAGGGGTAGTCACAGGGGCAATAGATGACGCGGAGGGGGACAGGATCTGGCAGCAGGGGATATTGGCGGGTATAGAGGAGGGCCGGAGGGTGCAGGCAGATTCATGTTGCTCCAGGGTGGCTGTGTAGAGCCGGAACTCTCTTCTCAGACCAGCAATCTCCTTCTCTAGAGCTGAGTTAGAACTTTCCAAGGTCTGTAGATCCTAGAGAGAGAGAGAAAGAGAGAGAGAGATATGTTGGTTAGCATTACTATTATTAGAAATACTAATATGCAAACACACACAAACCTACAGTGAGCTACAAAAGTGACATTTTTGTTGTTGTTGTTTTGGCTCTCTACTCCAGAACGTTGGATTTTAAATCAGACAGTGACTACGAGGTTAAGGTGCAGACTGTCATCTTTAATTTGAGGGTGTTTTCATCCTTATCGTGTGAACCGTTTAGAAATTAATTAACTTCTTTGTACGTAGTCCCCCCCTTTTTAGGGACCAAAAGTATTGAGACAAATTAATGGTAAATAATGAATAATTATGAGTGACAAAGTTAGACACAAATATCATACATCCCCCCCCCAAAATGCTAACTGTTATTGTAATGGTGAGAGGTTAGCATGTATGATATTTGCAGGTATGATATTTGTGCGTCTGTAACTTTCTCACTCATAATTATTCACGATTCATTGAGGATTATCCGTAATCATGGTAGCATTCACATTAATGTAGACGTGTTTAGAAACATTATATTCTTATTTACAATAAAAGTGACTCTAAAATGACACAATACATTATTTACCATTCATTTACAGTGCCTTGCGAAAGTATTCGGCCCCCTTGAACTTTGCAACCTTTTGCCACATTTCAGGCTTCAAACATAAAGATATAAAACTGTATTTTTTTGTGAAGAATCAACAACAAGTGGGACACAATCATGAAGTGGAATGACATTTATTGGATATTTCAAACTTTTTTAACAAATCAAAAACTGAAAAATTGGGCGTGCAAAATTATTCAGCCCCTTTACTTTCAGTGCAGCAAACTCTCTCCAGAAGTTCAGTCAGGATCTCTGAATGATCCAATGTTGACCTAAATGACTAATGATGATAAATACAATCCACCTGTGTGTAATCAAGTCTCCGTATAAATGCACCTGCACTGTGATAGTCTCAGAGGTCCGTTAAAAGCGCAGAGAGCATCATGAAGAACAAGGAACACACCAGGCAGGTCCGAGATACTGTTGTGAAGAAGTTTAAAGCCGGATTTGGATACAAAAAGATTTCCCAAGCTTTAAACATCCCAAGGAGCACTGTGCAAGCGATAATATTGAAATGGAAGGAGTATCAGACCACTGCAAATCTACCAAGACCTGGCCGTCCCTCTAAACTTTCAGCTCATACAAGGAGAAGACTGATCAGAGATGCAGCCAAGAGGCCCATTATCACTCTGGATGATTTGCAGAGATCTACAGCTGAGGTGGGAGACTCTGTCCATAGGACAACAATCAGTCGTATATTGCACAAATCTGGCCTTTATGGAAGAGTGGCAAGAAGAAAGCCATTTCTTAAAGATATCCATAAAAAGTGTTGTTTAAAGTTTGCCACAAGCCACCTGGGAGACACACCAAATATGTGGAAGAAGGTGCTCTGGTCAGATGAAACCAAAATTGAACTTTTTGGCAACAATGCAAGACGTTATGTTTGGCGTAAAAGCAACACAGCTGAACTCACCATCCCCACTGTCAAACATGGTGGTGGCAGCATCATGGTTTGGGCCTGCTTTTCTTCAGCAGGGACAGGGAAGATGGTCAAAATTGATGGGAAGATGGATGGAGCCAAATACAGGACCATTCTGGAAGAAAACCTGATGGAGTCTGCAAAAGACCTGAGACTGGGACGGAGATTTGTCTTCCAACAAGACAATGATCCAAAACATAAAGCAAAATCTACAATGGAATGGTTCAAAAATAAACATATCCAGGTGTTAGAATGGCCAAGTCAAAGTCCAGACCTGAATCCAATCGAGAATCTGTGGAAAGAACTGAAAACTGCTGTTCACAAATGCTCTCCATCCAACCTCACTGAGCTCGAGCTGTTTTGCAAGGAGGAATGGGACAAAATTTCAGTCTCTCGATGTGCAAAACTGATAGAGACATACCCCAAGCGACTTACAGCTGTAATCGCAGCAAAAGGTGGCGCTACAAAGTATTAACTTAAGGGGGCTGAATAATTTTGCACGCCCAATTTTTCAGTTTTTGATTTGTTAAAAAAGTTTGAAATATCCAACAAATGTCGTTCCACTTCATGATTGTGTCCCACTTGTTGTTGATTCTTCACAAAAAAATACAGTTTTATATCTTTATGTTTGAAGCCTGAAATGTGGCAAAAGGTCGCAAAGTTCAAGGGGGCCGAATACTTTCGCAAGGCACTGTATATCGGGCACAAAATAATCTGAAACACAACCAAAACAAACAGCAAATGCATCCAACAAATGTGTAGAGTCACAAGCTTGATGTCGTCAATACGTGCTACGAATATGGGACCAAATACTGAACTTTTGACTACTTCAATACACAAGTGAATTTTGTCCCAACACTTTTGGTCCCATAAAATGGGGGGGGGGGGGGGGGGGGGGAGACTATGTACAAAAAGTGGTGTAATTTCTAAACTGTTCACCTGATATGAAAATACCCTAAAATTAAAGATGACAGTCTGCACTTTAACCTCGTAGTAATTGTATCACTTAAAATCCAAAGTACTGGAGTACAGAGACAAAACACTAATAATTTTAAAAAAAATGGTCACTGCCCCAGGACCTTTGGAGCTCACTCCATTCCACTGGTGGAACATTCCGTTCTTAGACAGAGGTAATTGTGGTTTGAAGAGAGAGAAAGTGAAAGTTGGCTCTGATTCTAGGACAGAGGTTAGGGATAGCCTGCAGAGTTTCTGAACTAAACGGCCCTATAAAAATGTGTGTGTCTGACTGTCGGTGTTGGGGAAGCTACTCTGAAAATACAGTTCACCAAGCGAACCAAGCTACCAAGCTACCAAGCTACTTTCACACTGGAAGAAGGAAAGCTACATGTTGGTGGTGTGTAGTTCCAGTAGTTAGCTACACCGCTACCTGGTAAAACAGTAGTGTGTAGCTCCAGTAGTTAGCTACACCGCTACCTGGTAAAACAGTAGTGTGTAGTTTCAGTGGTTAGCTGCACCGCTACCTGGTAAAACAGTAGTGTGTAGTTCCAGTAGTTAGCTACACCGCTACCTGGTAAAACAGTAGTGTGTAGTTTCAGTAGTTAGCTGGTGGTGGTGTGAGTGTCATAAATAAAGTTGCCACCCTATTCCCTATGTAGTGTACTCTGAGGAAGGGAGAGAGGGAGTGAGGGAGGGAGGAGAGAGGCAGGGAGGGGTGAGAAGGTAGGAGAGAGGCAGGGAGAGGTGAGAGGGGGAGGAGAGAGGCAGGGAGGGGTGAGAGGGGGAGGAGAGAGGCAGGGAGGGGTGAGAGGGGGAGGAGAGCGGCAGGGAGGGGTGAGAGGGGGAGGAGAGAGGCAGGGAGGGGTGAGAGGGGGAGGAGAGAGGCAGGGAGGGTTTCTCTTTAGAGCAAGGGTTTCCCAGAAATGCTCTGACTGCACAGGCAGATTGCATCACACACACCATAGTTATCGATCCCTGGCCCTCTGTGAGTAACCAGCCTTACTATAAACCACATGCATGAGAGTACACACAGGAGGAAGTGAACAATGGGAAGGTGGGAGGTAGGGGGAGAGAGTTAGAGAGAGAGACAGAGAAAGAGAGAGAGAGAGAGACAGAGAAAGAGAGAGAGAGAGAGAGACAGAGAAAGAGAGAGAGAGAGAGAGAGAGAGACAGAGAGAGAGAGACAGAGAAAGAGAGAGAGAGACAGAGAAAGAGAGAGAGAGACAGAGAAAGAGAGAGAGAGACAGAGGCCGCGAGAGATAAAGAGACAGAGAGAGATAAAGAGAGAGAGAGACAGATAAAGAGAGAGAGATAAAGAGACAGAGAGAGAGAGACAGAGAAAGAGAGAGAGACACAGAGAAAGAGAGAGAGAGACAGAGAAAGTGAGAGAGAGACAGAGGCCGCGAGAGATAAAGAGACAGAGAGAGATAAAGAGAGAGAGACAGATAAAGAGAGAGAGAGACAGAGGCCGCGAGAGATAAAGAGACAGAGAGAGATAAAGAGAGAGAGAGACAGATAAAGAGAGAGAGATAAAGAGACAGAGAGAGAGAGACAGAGAAAGAGAGAGAGAGACAGAGAAAGAGAGAGAGAGAGAGAGACAGAGAGAGATAAAGAGAGAAAGAGACAGATAAAGAGAGAGAGATAAAGAGACAGAGAGAGAGAGACAGAGAAAGAGAGAGAGAGACAGAGAAAGAGAGAGAGAGACAGATGCCGCGAGAGATAAAGAGAGAGAGACAGATAAAGAGAGATAAACAGGTAAAGAGAGACTGAGAGAGATAAAGAGAGAGAGAGAGAGAGAGAGAGAGAGAGATAAAGAGAGAGAGACAGATAAAGAGAGATAAACAGGTAAAGAGAGACTGAGAGAGATAAAGAGAGAGAGAGAGATAAAGAGATATACATAATATGACACTTGAAATGTCTTCAATTCTTTTGGAACTTTTGAAAGTGTAATGTTTAATGTTCATTGTTTATTTAACTTTTGTTTATTATCTATTTCACTTGCTTTGACGATGTAAACATATGTTTCCCATGCCAATAAAGACCTTACATTTAAATAGAAATGAGAGCGAGAGAGAGAGTTGAGGATGAAAGACAAGTTAAGAAGTGAGAGAGAAAGAAAAAGAGAAAGGAAAAGAGAGTTAGAGAGAACAAAGAACATGAGATAAAGAGAGGATAAAGAAGAGGAGAGAAATCTGGGTTAAAGAAAAAGGAGCCAGACTGACCTGGTGGAGAATGTCTGCTCTCTCCGTCTGTTTTTTCCTGCTCTTCCTGGCAGCGTCTCTGTTCTTCACTCTTCTTTTACCTCTCCGGTCGACACGCACTCCTTTCTGTCCTCCTCTCTCCTGGAAATAAAATGTGTGATCAACTCAGTAACATACAGGTTATAATACACCTTAATAAAAATAAAACTGTGATCTTTATCCCCTGATCTGACCACCTGTACACTCAGGTGATCTATAACTAGTGATCTGACCACCCGTACACTCAGGTGATCTATAACTAGTGATCTGACCACCTGTACACTCAGGTGATCTATAACTAGTGATCTGACCATGTGTACACTCAGGTGACCTATAACTAGTGATCTGATCACCTGTATGCCCAAATTATCTATAACTAGTGATCTGACCACCTGTACACTCAGGTGATCTATAACTAGTGATCTGACCACCTGTACACTCAGGGGATCTATAACTAGTGATTTGACCACCTGTACACTCAGGTGATCTATAACTAGTGATCTGATCACCTGTACACTCAGGTGATCTATAACTAGTGATCTGATCACCTGTACACTCAGGTGATCTATAACTAGTGATCTGATCACCTGTACACTCAGGTGATCTATAACTAGTGATCTGACCAGCTGTACGACCAGGTTATAACCCCTTTTGGTCATGGAGAGCTACAAGATGTTCTGCAAATGTTTTACTGCTGGGCTGGAACAAAACCCTGCACATCATATAGGAACACTGGTTGCTGTTTTATAGTCTACTACAGATGCAGAACTGAGAAAGTATTACACCAGCATCACAAACAATTTGATCATCATTTCATTATCTTAATACTTATACTAGACTATAAGTGATTAATTATGCAGTGACTCGCTATTAATATCTCAATAAACAGCGTAACTTACCGATTCAGATGGGCTTGGGCAGTCCTCGCCGGAGAAAGACGTGCCGCTGCCTTCTGATCGCGAGTCGACGAAGGATGCCACCAGCGGCATATCTGTTAGTAAAGGTCCCATATGGCGCACCGTTAACCGCAGAAGCAAATAAAGGGAACGTTTCTAAACGGCCACGAGCAAAGATGTATGCATTTCCTTTTCAAGACTGGATATGGGGACTACGGTATTCCTATGATCTTCTCAACTTGTTGTAAAACCCAACAGCGCCTCCTTGGATAAATGTGCAGGATATTGGCTGTCAGTTTACCTGCAGACGTCTCTTTACGCTTGTATTGCAGAAGCTGGAACGTCCTTTCACTCTTATAATGTTTGTAGAAACCGCCCACCTGTTTGTACAATAGGGCAGAACCTTAAGGAGGGAAAGAGAGGGAAGGGGGGCTAGGGTCTTGTGCTTTCAGTTTCAGTTTATTTTAAATGGCATGGTTGCAAAGTAACAGGAGGAAGTTGATCAATGGGCGCGCGGCGGACATGACCATATTTGACCGTGCTTTTTTTTTTCGACACCGCGTGCTGGGAATTTTATGAATGGTAGGAAGTGTAGACAATGTCAAGCAGAAACGTGGCGATTTAATTATTATTATTTTTGTTGTATTATTATAATGTATTTTTTTTATTGCAATAATCAGAACAATATTCCACATCAACACAGGGACATTCCTGTGAGTACAATGAAAAAATAAATAGAACACCAGTTGAACCCCCCCCCCCCCCCCAATTGTTTTGGGTTGAAATAAGTAACCCAAACAACAATAATTCAGAGCATAATTTATATTTGACAAGGCAATGAGACATTATTAACAGACATTCAGAGACGTGACTACTCATAATTTTTTCCAACTTTTTAAGTTTCAGAAGTTTGAGGGATTTATAAAATTGTAACAGTTCAAATGGGGAAAAAAAATGAAAGAAATAAAACAATTCTACCCATTTACATTTCCGAATATAATATTTGGCCAAGAGAATAATAATGTTAATACAATTGTTATAATCGGAATTACAACATAAACATAATGTCATTTAACATCATCCAAGGTAAACATAGGTCATTCTGGAGATTTTTTTACACAACCATTCATGAATTTCGATCCATAGTTTACTAGAATGGCGGCATGAAAACAATGAATGCTCTATAGATTCTGAATCAGAAGAACAAAAAACAAGGATTTTTGTCAAAATGTAATCTTATGTGCAAGAAATCATTAACAGGGTAGATGGAAGAAAATATTTTTTAATTAGTTTCTTTAACTTTCGGGATACATAGACAATTAAAGGTAAAAAGTAAGTTGCTTTTGACCACAGTATGGGTTGGTCACATCTGTCACGTTCTGACCGTAGTTCTTTTGTGTTTTCCTTGTTTTAGTGTTGGTCAGGACGTGAGCTGGGTGGGCATTTTAATGTTGGATGTCTAGTTTGTCTGTTTCTGTGTTTGGGCCTGATATGGTTCTCAATCAGAGGCAGGTGTTAGTCGTTGTCTCTGATTGGGAACCATAATTAGGTAGCCTGTTTTGTCATTGTGGGTTGTGGGTGATTGTCTATGTCTAGTTGCATGTTAGCACTATGTTTCATTAGCAGTCACGTTCGTTTGTTGTTTTGTTAGCTTGTTCAGTCTTTCGTCATTCAATAAAATAATGGATTCATACCACGCTGCGCATTGGTCCGCTTCATACGACGCTGCGCATTGGTCCGCTTCATACGACGCTGCGCATTGGTCCGCTTCATACGACGCTGCGCATTGGTCCGCTTCATACCACGCTGCGCATTGGTCCGCTTCATACGACGACATCGTGACAGAATCACCCACCACAACAGGACCAAGCGGCGTGGTAACAGGCAGCGGCAGCGGCAGCAGCACAAGGAGTAATGGACATGGGAGGACGAGTTGGACGGTAAAGGACCCTGGGCACAGCCAGGAGAATATCGCCGCCCCAAAGAAGAGCTGGAGGCAGCACAGCGGCGCGGATGGAAGCCCAAGAGTCAGCCCCAAAAATGTATTGGAGGCACACAGGAAGTGTGGCGAAGCCAGGCAGGAGACCTGCGCCAACTTCCTGTGCTTACCGGAGGGCGAGAGAGACCGGGCAGGCACCGTGTTATGCTGTGGAGCGCACAGTGTCCCCAGTGCGGGTGCATAGCCCGGTGCGGTACATACCAGCTCCTCGCATCGGCCGGGCTAGAGTGGGCATCGAGCCAAGTGTCATGAAGCCGGCTCTACGCATCTGGTCTCCAGTAAGTCTCCTTGGGCCGGCGTACATGGCACCAGCCTTACGCACGGTGTCTCCGGTTCGCCTGCATAGCCCAGTGCGGGCTATTCCACCTCGCCGCACTGGCAGGGCGCCCGGGAGCATTCAACCAGGTAAGATTGGGCAGGCTCAGTGCTCAAGAGCTCCAGTGCACCTGCACGGTCCGGTCTATCCAGTACCACCTCCACGCACCAGCCCTCCGGTGGCAGCCCTGCGCACCAGGGTGTCTCTCCGTCTCATCCTTACAGGTGCTACCGCCTGTTCAGCGCTGCCGGAGCCTTCCTCCTGTTCAGCCCTGCCGGAGTCTCCCGCCTGTCCAGCGCTGCCAGAGCTTCCGCCCCTCAGTCCAGAGGCGCCAGAGCCCCTCAGTCCAGAGGCGCCAGAGCCCCTCAGTCCAGACGCGCCAGAGCTCCTCCGTCCAGCACTGCCGGAGTCTCCAGTCTGCCCAGCACCATCTGAGCTGGCCGTCTGCCCAGCGCCGCCTGAGCTGCCCGTCTGCCCAGCGCCGCCTGAGCTGCCCGTCTGCCCAGCGCCGCCTGAGCTGCCCGTCTGCCCAGCGCCACCTGAGCTGGCCGTCTGCCCAGCACCGCCTGAGCTGGCCGTCTGCCCAGCGCCATCAGAGTCTCCCGTCTGTCCAGAGCCATCAGAGTCTCCCGTCTGTCCAGAGCTGCTAGAGTCTACCGTCTGTCCAGAGCTGCTAGAGTCTCCCGTTTGTCCAGAGCTGCTAGAGTCTCCCGTCTGTCCAGAGCCGCCAGAGCCGCCAGTCTGTCCAGAGCTGCCAGTCTGTCCAGAGCCGCCAGTCTGTCCAGAGCCGCCAGTCTGTCCAGAGCCGCCAGTCTGTCCAGAGCCGCCAGAGCCGCCAGTCTGTCCAGAGCCGCCAGAGCCGCCAGTCTGTCCAGAGCCGCCAGTTAGCATGGAGCCGCCAGAGCCGCCAGTCAGCATGGAGCCGCCAGAGCCGCCAGTCAGCATGGAGCCGCCAGAGCCGCCAGTCAGCATGGAGCCGCCATTCAGCCAGGTTCCGCCAGAGCCGCCATTCAGCCAGGATCTGCCAGAGCCGCCAGTCAGCCAGGACCCGCCAGAGCCGTCAGCCAGTCCGGAGCTGCCCTTCAGTCCCGAGCTGCCCTTCAGTCCCGAGCTGCCCCTCAGTCCCGAGCTGCCCCTCAGTCCAGTGGAGCCATTTAGGAGGGTCGCCACTCAAAGGACGCTAAGGAGGTGGACAAAGACTATGATGAAGTGGGGTCCACGTCCAGCGCCAGAGCCGCCACCGTGGACAGATGCCCATCCAGACCCTCCCCTATAGGTTTAGGTTGTGCGGTCGGAGTCCGCACCTTGGAGGGGGGGGGTACTATCACGTTCTGACCATAGTTCTTTTGTGTTTTCCTTGTTTTAGTGTTGGTCAGGACGTGAGCTGGGTGGGCATTTTATGTTGGATGTCTAGTTTGTCTGTTTATGTGTTTGGGCCTGATATGGTTCTCAATCAGAGGCAGGTGTTAGTCGTTGTCTCTGATTGGGAACCATAATTAGGTAGCCTGTTTTGTCATTGTGGGTTGTGGGTGATTGTCTATGTCTAGTTGCATGTTAGCACTATGTTTCATTAGCAGTCACATTCGTTTGTTGTTTTGTTAGCGTGTTCAGTTTACGTCGTGTCTTTCGTCATTCAATAAAATAATTAATTCATACCACGCAGCGCATTGGTCCGCTTCATACCACGCAGCGCATTGGTCCGCTTCATACCACGCAGCGCATTGGTCCGCTTCATACCACGCTGCGCATTGGTCCGCTTCATACCACGCAGCGCATTGGTCCGCTTCATACCACGCAGCGCATTGGTCCGCTTCATACCACGCAGCGCATTGGTCCGCTTCATACCACGCTGCGCATTGGTCCGCTTCATACCACGCTGCGCATTGGTCCGCTTCATACCACGCAGCGCATTGGTCCGCTTCATACCACGCAGCGCATTGGTCCGCTTCATACCACGCAGCGCATTGGTCCGCTTCATACCACGCTGCGCATTGGTCCGCTTCATACCACGCAGCGCATTGGTCCGCTTCATACGACGATCGTGACAGAATCACCCACCACAACAGGACCAAGCGGCGTGGTAACAGGCAGCGGCAGCGGCAGCAGCACAAGGAGTAATGGACATGGGAGGACGAGTTGGACGGTAAAGGACCCTGGGCACAGCCAGGAGAATATCGCCGCCCCAAAGAAGAGCTGGAGGCAGCACAGCGGCGCGGATGGAAGCCCAAGAGTCAGCCCCAAAAATGTATTGGAGGCGGGGGGCACACAGGAAGTGTGGCGAAGCCAGGTAGGAGACCTGCGCCAACTTCCTGTGCTTACCGGAGGGCGAGAGAGACCGGGCAGGCACCGTGTTATGCTGTGGAGCGCACAATGTCCCCAGTGCGGGTGCATAGCCCGGTGCGGTACATACCAGCTCCTCGCATCGGCCGGGCTAGAGTGGGCATCGAGCCAAGTGTCATGAAGCCGGCTCTACGCATCTGGTCTCCAGTAAGTCTCCTTGGGCCGGCGTACATGGCACCAGCCTTACGCATGGTGTCTCCGGTTCGCCTGCATAGCCCAGTGCGGGCTATTCCACCTCGCCGCACTGGCAGGGCGCCCGGGAGCATTCAACCAGGTAAGGTTGGGCAGGCTCAGTGCTCAAGAGCTCCAGTGCACCTGCACGGTCCGGTCTATCCAGTACCACCTCCACGCACCAGCCCTCCGGTGGCAGCCCTGCGCACCAGGGTGTCTCTCCGTCTCATCCTTACAGGTGCTACCGCCTGTTCAGCGCTGCCGGAGCCTTCCTCCTGTTCAGCCCTGCCGGAGTCTCCCGCCTGTCCAGCGCTGCCAGAGCTTCCGCCCCTCAGTCCAGAGGCGCCAGAGCCCCTCAGTCCAGAGGCGCCAGAGCCCCTCAGTCCAGACGCGCCAGAGCTCCTCCGTCCAGCACTGCCGGAGTCTCCAGTCTGCCCAGCACCATCTGAGCTGGCCGTCTGCCCAGCGCCGCCTGAGCTGCCCGTCTGCCCAGCGCCGCCTGAGCTGCCCGTCTGCCCAGCGCCGCCTGAGCTGCCCGTCTGCCCAGCGCCGCCTGAGCTGCCCGTCTGCCCAGTGCCACCTGAGCTGGCCGTCTGCCCAGCACCGCCTGAGCTGGCCGTCTGCCCAGCGCCATCAGAGTCTCCCGTCTGTCCAGAGCCATCAGAGTCTCCCGTCTGTCCAGAGCTGCTAGAGTCTACCGTCTGTCCAGAGCTGCTAGAGTCTCCCGTCTGTCCAGAGCTGCTAGAGTCTCCCGTCTGTCCAGAGCCGCCAGAGCCGCCAGTCTGTCCAGAGCCGCCAGTCTGTCCAGAGCCGCCAGTCTGTCCAGAGCCGCCAGTCTGTCCAGAGCCGCCAGTCTGTCCAGAGCCGCCAGAGCCGCCAGTCTGTCAGGACCCGCCAGAGCCGTCAGCCAGTCCGGAGCTGCCCTTCAGTCCCGAGCTGCCCTTCAGTCCCGAGCTGCCCCTCAGTCCCGAGCTGCCCCTCAGTCCAGTGGAGCCATTTAGGAGGGTCGCCACTCAAAGGACGCTAAGGAGGTGGACAAAGACTATGATGAAGTGGGGTCCACGTCCAGCGCCAGAGCCGCCACCGTGGACAGATGCCCATCCAGACCCTCCCCTATAGGTTTAGGTTGTGCGGTCGGAGTCCGCACCTTGGAGGGGGGGGGGGGGGTACTATCACGTTCTGACCATAGTTCTTTTGTGTTTTCCTTGTTTTAGTGTTGGTCAGGACGTGAGCTGGGTGGGCATTTTATGTTGGATGTCTAGTTTGTCTGTTTCTGTGTTTGGGCCTGATATGGTTCTCAATCAGAGGCAGGTGTTAGTCGTTGTCTCTGATTGGGAACCATAATTAGGTAGCCTGTTTTGTCATTGTGGGTTGTGGGTGATTGTCTATGTCTAGTTGCATGTTAGCACTATGTTTCATTAGCAGTCACGTTCGTTTGTTGTTTTGTTAGCTTGTTCAGTTTACGTCGTGTCTTTCGTCATTCAATAAAAGAATGCATTCATACCACGCTGCGCATTGGTCCGCTTCATACGACGATCGTGACAACATCAATAGCAATATATTGAATTATAATCACCCAAAATTACTTCATTAACTACCAAATGTATCCACTTATTGTTGAATTGTTTTATCCAAAACATTAAAATCATTCATTTGTGAACTTGGAAAAGAGGGAACAATCTCATAACATAACAAAGTGTTCTTCAAGTCATTCATTTGTAAACTTGGAAAAAAAGGAACAACCTCATAATATAACAAAGTATAGAAAGTGGAATTGCTTTGCAAACATATATTCTCTCTGAGTAATATTAACCCGAAATTTACCAATGAAACTCATCAAACGGCAGAAACTCCCCAGTGGTGTCTAACAAATCACAAATAAAATAAATATCATTGTCAAACCAAAAGCCTTTGAAAAATGGATATCCTATTCATTTGAATAACTTTATTATTCCAAATCATTTGAATAACTTTATTATTCCAAATCATTTTAATATCTTTATTATTCCAAATCATTTTAATAACTTTATTATTCCAAATCATTTTAATAACTTTATTATTCCAAATCATTTTAATAACTTTATTATTCCAAATCATTTTAATAATTATTATCCAAAAATGTTTCAAAAAATTGTGCTTGAATATCATTTTCCAGATAAATAAAATTTGTGAAACTTACACAATTTCACAGGTCATTTTGGAGGGTCAAAAAACACATTTGATTAGGATTTCAATTCCACCAAGTTTAATAAACAGACTGTTAGGGATATGATACCATATAGAGGTAGGATTAGACAGTCATAATTTCAATCAACGCGGGGAATTTCGCTGACACGGATCGTGGATAGGCTGTAGACATAGGCCTACTTACAGTTGAAGTCGGAAGTTTACATACACTTAGGTTGGAGTCATTAAAACTCGTTTTTCAACCACTCCACAAATGTCTTGTTAACAAACTACAGTTTTGGCAAGTAGGTTAGGGCACCTACTATGTGCATGACACAAGTCATTTTTCCAACAATTGTTTACAGACAGATTATTTCACTTATAATTCACTGTATCACAATTCCAGTGGGTCAGAAGTTTACATACACCAAGTTGACTGTGCCTTTAAACAGCTTGGAAAATTCCAGAAAATTATGTTATGGCTTTAGAAGCTTCTGATAGGCTAGTTGACATCATTTTAGTCAATTGGAGGTGAAACTGTGGATGTATTTCAAGGCCTACCTTCAAACACAGTACCTCTTTGCTTGACATCATGGGAAAATCAAAAGAAATCAGCCAAGACCTCAGAAAAAAAATTGTAGACCTCCACAAGTCTGGTTCATTCTTGGGAGCAATTTCCAAACTCCTGAAGGTACCATGTTCATCTGTAAAAACAATAGTACGCAAGTATAAACCATGGGACCACGCAGTCGACATACCACTCAGGAAGGAGACGCGTTCTGTCTCCTAGAGATTACATTTTTTTGGTTCAAAAAGTGCAAATCAATCCCAGAACAACAGCAAAGGACCTTGTGAAGATGCTGGGGGAAAAACAGGAACAAAAATATCTATATCCACAGTAAAACGAGTCCAATATCGACATAACCTGAGCAAGGAAGAAGCCACTGCTCCAAAACCGCCATAAAAAAGACAGACTACGGTTTGCATCTGCACATGGGACAAAGTTCGTACTTTTTGGAGAAATGTCCTCTGGTCTGATGACAAAAATAAAACTGTTTGGCCATAATGACCATCGTTATTTTTGGAGGAAAAAGGGGGAGGCTTGTAAGCCGAAGAACACCATCCCAACCTTGAAGCACGGGGGTTGGCAGCATCATGTTGTGGGGGTGCTTTGCTGCAGGAGGGACTGGTGCACTTCACAAAATAGATGGCATCATGAGGAAAGAAAATTATGTGGATATATTGAAGCAACATCTCAAGACATTAGTCAGGAAGTTAAAGCTTGGTCGCAAATGGGTCTTACAAATAGACAATGACCCCAAGCATACTTCCGAAGTTGTGGCAAAATGGCATTAAGGACAACAAAGTCAAGGAATTGGAGTGGCCATCACAAAGCCCTGACCTCAACCCTGTAGAACATTTGTGGGCAGAACTGAAAAAGTGTGTGCGAGCAGGGAGGCCTACAAACCTGACTCAGTTACACCAGCTCTGTCAGGAGGAATGGGCCAAAATTCACCCAACTTATTGTGGGAAGCATGTGGAAGGCTACCTGAACCGTTTGACCCAAGTTAAACAATTTAAAGGCAATGCTACCAAATACTAATTGAGTGTATGTAAACTTCTTACCCACTGGGAATGTGATGAAAGAAATAAAAGCTGAAATAAATCATTCTCTACTATTATTCTGACATTTCACATTCTTAAAATAAAGTGGTGATCCTAACTGACCCTAAACAAGGAATTTTTACTAGGATTAAATGTCAGGAATTGTGAAAAACTGATTTTAAATGTATTTAGCTAAGGTGTATGTAAACTTCTGACTTCAACTATATATTTTTAGCTAAATCAGGTAGATTGTTTGCTACATACGATTGTTGTTACACATTACTACAAAGATCAACATAATCTTCATTGTCTTATCAAGAATCGAATAAGAAACGTCAAATAACTGACCAAATGATTTGATCATTAACTGGATATACAAAAGTATGTGGACACGCCTTCAAATGAGTGGATTCGGCTATTTCAACCACACCATTAGCTGACAGGTGTATAAAATCGAGCACACAGCCATGCAATCTCCATAGACAAACATTGGCAGTAGAATGGCCTTACTGAAGAGCTCAGTGACTTTCAACGTGGCACCATCATTTAAATATATATATATTTAAAAACCTTTATTTAACTAGGCAAGTCACTTTAAGAACAAATTATTTTTTACAATGACGGCCTACACCGTCCAAACCCGGACGACGCTGGGCCAATTGTGCGCCGCCCTATGGGACTCCCAATCACCGCCGGTTGTGATTCCGTCTGGATAGGATGACACTTTTCCAGCAAGTCAGTTAATCAAATTTCTTCCCCGCTAGAGCTGCCCCGGTCAACTGTATGTGCTGTTATTGTGAAGTGGAAAGTCTAAGCCACACAACTCCATATTAATGCCCATGATTTTGGCACGAGATGTTCGACAGCAGGTGTCCACATTCTTTTGGTCATGTAGTGTATGTCTATTAAGAGAATAATAAACAACTCTAAGCCCGATGACACTACAGCCTGGTGTCCATAAAAGGTCTCCATAAAATGTAAAGTGTGGATTTAACCAATAATCTCTAATGAAGTAAGAATTGTTATTTTTGAACAATCTAATGCCTACAATATCTCCTAACATTGTCGTCCCTGATATGAACCGCGTGTTGCGCTATTTTGTCACAAAATCTAAGGTCGTCACTAGTTACCACAGCCACAAAGTCTTATAGCCTGCCTATTTCTACAATTCCTCTTCTTAAAATGAGATTTAAACCTAACCCCACTGCTAACCTTATACCCAGCCCTAACCAAGACCCAAAAAGCACATTCATTTTTGTTTTCATTCATTTTTACAATATAGCCAATTTTGACCTTTTCGCTGTGGTAACTAGTGGAAACCAAAATATACATTTCCAAACGTTTGTTGCTCCCTCTGAATTGACACAGCCGCGCCTTTGCCTTGGTGGCGGTTTACGAATCAAATAGCCTAAAGCCTTTTGAGTGACGCTGACGTCAACCAATCATATTTTTATCTGAAGCTTGTCCCAAACATTCACCAATCCACGATTAGAGTGGGCGGGACTACTTTAGTTTCAACTTCCGGCTTGTCTTGAAGCTCCGTGCTTGTTTTAGATAGCAACGGTCACGAGAGACAATTTATGTGTTGATATTATAACCAAAAGTTAAAACATTATACCACTATTTATCTTGTGTTACTTCCGTTTTATATTAAATAGTTTATCAAACGTTCGTCACGATGGGTTTGCTGACAATACTGAAGAAAATGAAGCACAAGGAGCGAGAGATGCGACTCCTTATGTTGTATCCTTTTTTGCTGCAATGAAATTAGAGTTGTGATGAGTTAGTTAGCTATGATGTTTACCTATCTATAGCTACATGACTATATGTACTAGATAAACCACTTTCATCCGCGTATCTACCTATGTGATCGGACTAGTTTGTCACCTGCCTTTGGGCCTGATACATTTGTGTTTTTTAAAGTGGCCATTTCGCTGTGGTCATCTTGCTTCGCTTGTCAGCTAGTAGGCTACGTTAGCTACTATCTACCAGTCACATCCATAGCTAGGCTACATATCTTGCCATGTTTATAAGCTACGTTTGTTAACCCACTGGCTAACATGGTTAAAACGATTACTCTGCTATATGGCTATCACTGCCATCAAATCCAATTTGATTTGTCACACATACACATAGTTAGCAGATGTTAATGCGAGTGTAGCGAAATGCTTGTGCTTCTAGTTCCGACAGTAATAACCAACGAGTAATCTAACCTAACAATTCCACAACAGCTACCTTATACACACAAGTGTAAAGGGATAAAGAATATGTACATAAAGATATATGAATGAGTGATGGTACAGAACGACATAGGCAAGATGCAGTAGATGGTATCGAGTACAGTATATACATGTGAGATGAGTAATGTAGGATATATAAACATTATATTAAGTAGCATTGTTTAAAGTGGCTAGTGATACATTTTTTACATGTATGGCAGCAGCCACTCAATGTTAGTGGTGGCTGTTTAACAGTCTGATGGCCTTATAACAAGTGCTGCCAATGATGTGTGTGTCACCCTCTAATATGTACGGAAGTCCCCCCCTGGCCATTCCCAGTCCTTAACCATGTACTACAGGGGCTTAGACAACGCTGGTAAGACCACTATTCTGAAGAAGTTCAATGGCGAGGATGTGAGTACCATCTCTCCTACACTGGGGTTCAATATCAAAACCTTGGAACATAAAGGGTAAGTCAAAACACACCAGCATCATCGGCAGAGTCATTTTACACCTCTTCTCTTAGACAGATGGAGAATACACACTCCTCTCTTTTCATCGTCTTCTCATCCCATCGTCGTCCTCCTCAGGTTCAAGTTAAACATCTGGGACGTGGGCGGTCAGAAATCCCTTCGTTCTTACTGGAGGAACTACTTTGAGAGCACCGATGGGTTGGTGTGGGTGGTGGACAGCGCAGACAGACTGAGATTGGAGGACTGCAGACAGGAACTTAGCTCTCTGCTGATGGAGGAGGTACACACACACACACACACACAGAGGAGTAAACACACCAAAAACTCACACACACGCATGGTGAACATTTATGAATGACTAACTGTTGATGTCTCGCTGCCTTTATCTACCCTCTCTTTTTCTCTCTCTTCCTCTCTAGAGGTTATCTGGAGCTACTCTCCTGGTGTTCGCCAACAAACAGGACCTTCCTGGATCCCTGAGTAAAGAGACCATTCGAGAGGTGGGAACACAGTACGCCCCCCCCCCCCCCATACACACACACACACACACACATACCCATACACACACAAAATTTCTGTGTTTTTATCATCCCGTGGGTTGATAACTGATTTCATGTCTAATACTTGTATTCATCTATTACTCTCTGTGTGTGTGTGTGCGTGTGTGTGTGTGTGTGTGTGTGTGTGTGTGTGTGTGTGTGTGTGTGTGCGTGCGTGCGTGCGCGTGTGTGTGTGTAGGCCCTGGGTCTGGATGACATTAAGACTCACCACTGGTGTATCATCGGCTGCAGTGCTGTGACAGGAGAGAACCTACTGACAGGAGTAGACTGGCTACTGGATGACATCGCTGCACGCGTCTTCACTGCAGATTAACATCCTGGGTGTTGCATTAATAAAACGCATCTGAAGAAGCTTCAGTGTTTCTCAACCTCCGCTCTGTGGGATGTTGTTAGCTGACAACATAATCAGTTCTATAATGCTAGTTCTAGCGGGAAGTTTCCCAGACAAATGCTTTCCAGTCCAGGACTAGGGGTTAATTGGTTTCCAGTCCAGGACTATGGTTAATTGGTTTCCAGTCCAGGACTATGGTTAATTGGTTTCCAGTCCAGGACTAGGGGTTAATTGGTTTCCAGTCCAGGACTAGGGTTTAATTGGTTTCCAGTCCAGGACTAGGGGTTAATTGGTTTCCAGTCCAGGACTAGGGGTTAATTGGTTTCCAGTCCAGGACTAGGGGTTAATTGGTTTCCAGTCCAGGACTAGGGGTTAATTGGTTTCCAGTCCAGGACTAGGGTTAATTGGTTTCCAGTCCAGGACTAGGGTTAATTGGTTTCCAGTCCAGGACTAAGGTTAATTGGTTTCCAGTCTGGGTACCAGGACCAGGGTTAATTGGTTTCCAGTCTGGGTACCAGTGTGTTTGTGACATCATGCCCCTGCACTGCTCGTCATGTCAAACAACAAGGAGGGGGATGACATCACAAAGCAGGAACACATTTTTAGAAAGATACCGGTAAGCTTGAAATGTCCGTGGTCTAATTGACTCAACGACCAAAACGCACATCAGCGTTTTGATTGAACTCAAACCAATTAATTTGCGGTTGTTTATAAAAATGAGTTGGCTCACTCAGTGATGCTGCTGTGTCGTACACCTGTCAGATCTGTTAGGCTGCTACTAGACAATAGCATCATACTGAGTGATGTTTACAGCGGTTGGTTGGTTTTCTGCCAACCAGTGCCTCACTTCAATGCATCTGTTATTAAAATTCAGTCACCCCACCATGGTTAGTGTTGGTGTATAACTGTATATTAAATTCAGTCACCCCACCATGGTTAGTGTTGGTGTATAACTGTATATTAAATTCAGTCACCCCACCATGGTTAGTGTTGGTGTGTAACGGTTTGACTTCATGTCTTGAAAAGTGGTGGCACAGCTAGTGATTCTAGGTTCGAGCCCAGGCTCTGTCGCAGCCGGCCGCGACCGGGAGGTCCATGGGGCGACGCACAATTGGCCTAGGGCCGTCCGGGTTAGGGAGGGTTTGGCCGGCAGGGATGTCCTTGTCTCATCACACACTAGCGACTCCTGTGGTGGGCCGGGCACAGTGCACTCTGACCAGGTCACCAGGTGTACAGTGTTTCCTCCGACACATTGGTGCGGCTGGCTTCCTGGTTGGATGTGCGTTGTGTCAAGAAGCAGTGTGGCTTGGTTGGGTTGTGTTTCGGAGGACGCATGGCTCTCGACCCTCGCCTCTCCTGAGTCCGTACGGGAGTTGCAGCAATGAGACAAGACTGTAACCAATTGGATACCATGGTGGGACAAGACTGTAACTACCAATTGGATACCAAGGTGGGACAAGACTGTAACTACCAATTGGATACCATGGTGGGACAAGACTGTAACTACCAATTGGATACCATGGTGGGACAAGACTGTAACTACCAATTGGATACCATGGTGGGACAAGACTGTAACTACCAATTGGATACCACGGAATTGTGGAGAAAAAAGGGGATACAAAAAAAATAAAGATATCCCTCTAGTGGTGTGGGGGCTGTGCTTTGGCAAAGTGGGTGGGGTTATATCCTGCCTGGTTGGCCCTGTCCGGGAGTATCATCGGACGGGGCCACAGTGTCTCCCAAGCCCTCCTGCCTCCAGTATTTATGCTGCCATAGCACAACCACCTTGTCGTGCTGCTGCTCCAGTTTCAACTCTTCTGCCTGTGGCTATGGAGCCCTGACCTGTTCACTGGCTTGTTTTCGACTCTCTCTACTGCACCGGCTGTCTCTAACTCTGAATGATCGGGCTAATGAAAGCCAACTGCCATTTACTCCGGAGGTTGACCTGTTGCACCCTCTACAACCACTGATTATTATTATTATTTGAATGTTTGAACATCTTGGCCATGTACTGTTATAATCTCCACCCAGCACAGCCAGAAGAGGACTGGCCACCCCTCAAGACCTGGTTCCTAGGTTCCTGCCAATCTAGGGAGTTTTTCCTAGCCACCGTGCTTCTACATCTCCATTGCTTGCCGTTTTGGGTTTTAGGCTGGGTTTCTGTATAGCACTTTGTTGTAAAAAGGGCTTCATCAATACATTTGATTGATAGACGCATCACTACAGACCCTGGTTCGATTCCAGGCAGTATCACAACCGGCTGTGATTGGGAGTCCCATACGCCGGCACACAATTGGCCCAGCATCGTCCGGGTCAGGTTTTGGCCTGAAGTAGGACTTGCCTAGTTAAATAAAAATAAATTTGGCACCATGTCCAATGTCAGGCTAAGACCTTTACATTTTACAGAAAATACCATCCACCTGAGTGATAAAAGGCATTTTCTCCCAATCTTTTTTTAAATACATTGTCACATACACTAATAGTCAAAATTCCTGATCAAATTTTGCCAAAGATTATTTGACTGTTGCATTCTGTGGCGCTATCCCAGTTCACCACTAGAGACATACAGGTATTCTATCCAGTGGTGTTCGGCTGCACTATCCCAGTTCAACACTAGAGACATACAGGTTTTGTATCCTACTAACTAGAAGAGGATAGATGTGGAAAAAGTGAGGATGGAGACGGAAGAGGAAGCGAGACTACCACTCCCTGTACCTTTTTTTTCCTATTCAATTAACTAGGCAGACCAGACCCAGCTGATGTAGAGAGCAATAGTAATGGCATATTTTTGTTAGGCACAAACTCCGCATTAGTTTGTTGGACAAATCCTATGGGAAAATGTTTGTAGATCAACACTGAAAACAAGATCTGTGGTAAACGCAGGCTTAAACCTTTTTCTGAGATCAGCTAACGTCACAGAATTGAAGCATTTGTCCTGAAATTAAAAGCACCTGTTATAATGGTCATGTTTATTGATCTCAGAAAATATAGAATCTCCTAAAAGCCCATTTATGCTTGACATGAAAATGTGATCGGTGCCATATGGATGGTGTGACGCAGACCAGTACTGAACGGCGCGCAATAAATGTACAATACGGCCTTTTCCCCCCTCCTGCTAAATCAACAACATTCGAATGTAACTATAAAGAAAATAAATGTAATCTCAGTAACCAATATTGTATAGGTTACTTTTTGAGGTAGTGCACTCAAAGAGGAAACGCTGACCACCTTGTAGTGGTCAGAGCCCAAATTGAGTTCCCTACCACTGTGCGCCTCACATTTTGTAACTATTCGGAGGGCTCCAAACAGCTTCACATTGATACGATTGTGTTTATACAGGACCTACCGTCAACCAAACAGCTGAGAAATTATGAATGCCCTGATTTATGCAGAGGCCACAATCACTGTAAATGCGTCACGACCAATGCAATCGGATTGACCATGCGGCGCCTAGAAACCTGTTAGCCCCGGTTTTCGCCGTTAATCCCAAAATCATATTCTTTCCAACATAGTAAATGGTTGAACGAACCAGAGGTAACTAATTTCGGGTTTTTGGGACTACAAGCTGGCAAACTGTTGCATTGATGTTCAAGCGATACAACCAGTAAAATAAACCGGAATTTACTTTTCACCCAATTGTAAAGAGCCTGAGTGTGCGCTTTAGTTATCCACCATTTTCGGCGGTATGGATTTCGGTGTAAACTGAGTTTATTCCATAGATTATATATTAACTGTCCCATCGTATCGTTAAGGCCGAAAACATGCTGCTCACAATAACATCCTTCCAAAAACAAATCAATGGATTAAAATAATTACTCAGTCAACTTTTTATAGCCAGTGTAAAATGTCAAATTCACCGTTACATGTGCATGTTTAGAACCACCTAGAACAACGACGTAAAGATTTGAAATGACAGGAAATGTCACATTGTTCAGTATTGAATTCTGAACACCATATGGTTAATTCAAAATGGCCAGATTTACCAAGTCTGATTTACTACCACCAAGAAAGAAACAAGACAAGCATAAACATTTGTAGCTTTATTCATACATCAAAACACAGTCGTGGGGTTGAATTGACTTGACCTGGTTTCCCCCCAGTTCCAACGTCTTGCTAACCAATCAGGAGTGCAAGAGGGCTTGCCGGTGTAAAACAGGAGAGCTAGAGGGGAAAATAGTGTAAGAATTAAACCCTGGTGATACTGTAGGGACTAATACACAAGGTATGAGATGACTTGATCAGAGATTAACCAATCAGTCAGCGTTACATCAGACTGGGGCGGTAATGATGACTCATCACGTCAGAGTATGTAGTGTAGAACACATTGCATGGGTCAGTGTGATGATCCAAGAGGAACATTCAACAGAACATAAACATCTTCCTAATATTGATCTGCCCCCTTTCCCATTACAACACATATCCACTGAGTGGTCAATACATTAACCAGACCAGGTGAAAGCGAGCCCTTATTGAAGTGATGGTTAAATCAGTGTAGATGAACAGACAGGTTCAAAGGGTTTTAAAACCACAATACAAGGATTGTGTACCACTCAGAGGGTGAATGGGCAAGACAAAGGACTTACGATCCTTTGAATGAGGTATGGCAGGTGCCAGGCACACCAGTTTGTATCAACAGAAACACTGCTGGGTTTGTCAAGCTCAGTTTCTCATATGTATCAACACTGGTCCACCACCCAAAGGACATCCAGCTAGCTAGACTCCAATGCCGACCCACAGTTGTTTCACGGGCCAACATCCCTGTGGAACGCTTACAGACCCCTTGTAGACAACAGGCTGTTCTGAGGGTAAACTCAATATTAGGAAGGTGTTAATGTCCTCTATACTCAGTGTATTATAATAACACTACACACCTTCACACTCCGCCAGCACAGCAACACTTCAGCAGCCAACCAGATCTAAACAAACAGAACAGTTTTAAAACCAAATAATCCCCATCTTAGATTACTAGACTACATCCAGAACATTCTGAAACCAGATCAGATCTATATAGTTCAGTCATTGTAGCCATCCAGCCAGCGGACCAGGGGTCAAGCCCCCACCCAGACACCCTCCCTCCAGGCAGGCAGCCCACCTTACCCCTGCACTGAGAGCAGGCTTGTCAGTGTCTGCCCAACCCACAGGAGGGCCGATGGGAGACCAGACCTTTACCCAGCCCCAGAACACAGGACTGCCAACAGACTGGGTAAGTGGAAATGGCTGCATCATTTACAACATTCCAGAATGCTTCATGTGGAAGGAGCCTTAAGATTCCGTCTAAAGTCACACACCTTTCCAAACCCTGCAGACACCAGGACCTCAACCAGAGGGACAGAAACCTAGAGGGAGAAAGTAGGAAACCATGAAGTGACATTGCAAGACCTTGTAGTCAGACATGAGATCAGTCTATAGCAGTATATTCTAATCCTGGGGACCCAAAACTGTCAACAAGTGTTTCCCCCCCAAGAACTAGGCTTAGGTGGTATCCCAGAGTATTTCAGAAACGACCGGGGTTCATCAATAACATTTAGATTATTTCTCTGAAGTTTATATTTATAGCAACTTAGGTAAATAGCTGCAGTCAACATTAGGGTCTGATTATTCAAGACTAATTAGTGAAAGATCAGAATTGAGCTGTCAGTCTAAACGAAGCCTTACATCTCGGTCCCAAGAACCAGGATTGTGAAACACTGCTCTAGAGTATAGATCAGTTCAGTAACAACAGAGTTTCACCAACAACATTAGGGTCTGATTGTTCAAGACTAATTAGTGAAAGATCAGAATTGAGCTGTAAATCTAAACGAAGCCTTACATCTCAGTCCCAAGAACCAGGATTGTGAAACACTGCTCTAGAGTATAGATCAGTTCAGTAACCAATCAGTCAGCTTAACATCAGACTGGGGCGGTAACAGGAAATCATCACTTCTACATGATACAGGACAGAAGTTAATGGCAACAGATCAAGTGAAAGTTGATCCTACACACCTTGAGGTCATGCAGCAACAGTTCTCCAGTGGCCAGGCTGGAACAGTCAGGACCTGGAAGGAACAGATCCCTAATTAAACATTATGCAGAAGTACATTAGGTACTGCAGACTACATGCAGAGCATTCTGAAATGAGATCAGACTCAGGTTCAGTCATTGTAGCCATCCAGCCAGTGGTCCAAGGTCTGGGGTCAAGCCCCCACCCAGACACCCTCCCTCCAGGCAGGCAGCCCACCTTACCCCTGCCCCAAAACGCAAGAGCAGGCTTGTCAGTGTCTGCCCAACCCACAGGAGGACCGATGGGAAACCTGGGTTGATGCCAGCCACAGAGCACCGGACAGAAGCCAACCAACTGTGGTTGAGGTTCATCACAAACAGCATTCCAGAATGTTCCATGTGGTGGGAGTGTGCTGTAGCAAAGCGTTCATTGGAGTTCCCTCAGTGATGTTAATGAGTAGGTAGAAGGTAGGTGGAGTTTGTAGCAAGTGCAAGACGTGCAGGGTCAGTGAGTGAAGATGCTGTAAAAACAATTCATACACACCTTCCTGAAGACTGCAGACCCACAAGGACATCAACTGGGGGAGGAGAGTTGAGGGATTATTAAGTGATATTGTAAGAACTAGTGGTCATACATTAGATCAGTCAACAGCACAGCATTATCTAATCCTGGGGACCCACCACTCCTCTGGGGCCCCAGGACCAGAACACGCTGCTAGTGTAGATCAGTTCGGTAACCAATCAGTCAGCTTAACATCAGACTGGGGCGGTAATATGAAATCATCACTTCTACATTATAAAGGACAGAAGTCAAGTCGATCACACACACACCTTGAGGTAGTTCAGTAACAGGTGACTTGTCTGGTACCACCATCAGGACCTGAAGGAGAGGAGTCTAAATAAACATGCTGAACAGCACTACATTCAAAGACTGCTTTATTGTCTGATCCTAGACCAGCTCTACTGCCCTGAGACAATTATGGAAAGTGCTGACAAGGGCCCTGTACTGCATCAGGACACCAGTTATTTGGAAGTCAGTATTCAATATGCAAGAAAATATGAATCTGACGACATCCCGAGTGGCCCATCCACCCCAGTCCCGTGTGCTGCTACTAGCACTTCATGAATGATTCTCCATATTAAATCTAATAGCAGCCATTTTGGATCAACAATGCAGAGCCCAACAATGCAGAGCCAAATGCTATTTTGTGTGGGTCTCTGGTCCCATCAGACAGTTGGTAACCCCAACCAGCTGTCCCCTTGTTGCCCTGGCAACGCCAGTGGGTCCACCTTTGCAGGTTCTGTCGTCGACGCAGGGCGTAAGACGTGTGCGGGTGTCATCACTAGGAGCCAGAGTCACCACGACTACCAAACATCAACTGTACCCTCTTGTTTGCAGTGAGTTATAACACTAGACTGGTTATAGCTTGTGGCTAAGGCAGAGGCTCTGGTAAGACACAAGGACTAGATTCATTACCCATAACAAATACCGAACGTACTCATTAACCAAAACTCACCAGTCTACTTGGCATCACGGTTTCCTGTTCAGCCAAATACAGAAGAACCTAGGAAGACAAAAGCTTCAGGTTACAGTCTGGGTGGGGACCAGATATGAGGGCACAAGGAGGGGGTTAGACATAACATATGTAGCCTTTATGACAGGTTACGTAGCCCTCTGCTGAAGTCAGCTATTCCTTTTCTCAACAGGAGTTCAGACGAACGAGATTCCAAAGAGAATATTCATCATGTTCAGCAGAAGGTGGGGAGAGCTCAAACATGTCATGTTCAGCAGAAGGTTGGGAGAGCTAAAACATGTCATGTTCAGCAGAAGGTGGGGAGAGCTCAAACGTGTCATGTTCAGCAGAAGGTTGAGCTAAAACATGTCATGTTCAGCAGAAGGTTGAGCTCAAACATGTCATGTTCAGCAGAAGGTTGAGCTCAAACATGTCATGTTCAGCTAAACTATACAAGTAAAGTTAACAATGCTGTGTAAATATCAATACAATAAACTATAAAGCACCACTTGGGACCGTTTCAGAACCACAACTTACCAGTATGTTGGAGTCCACGGTGCAATACCACTGACCACAGCACCCAGACCCTGAGGAATGAAAGGCAATCATTTTATTAGTGTGATGATTGAGGAATCGATGACTAACTGCAGCATTATATACAGTCACTCAGCGGTTCATGTCGTTTCACATCGGTTCAAAGTGAGCTAAGATTGTCATCATTGGGACTGTAGCATCTTCAAGTGACTGGTTCCACGGAGTCATGTCACCCAACCCACATGGCACCCCAGTCCCTATACAGTGGACTACTTATTGACGAGACCGACTGGCCGTACTGTATTGTGACCTGCCCGATGGTGGTCCCAATCACAGCCGGATGTGCCCTAGACCCCTGTGCCACTCAGGAGCAGTTCACAAGGTGCCATTTGGGATTCCACCAACATGTATACGGGTGGAAGACCAATCCTACCCGTAGTGGGGAACCCAGTTTGATAGTTGGACGATAGTTGGATGAACTCACCAGTGAAGGGCGTGTTAATCCCTTCAGGAAACTTCATCCCCACGTCTGTTAAAATGAGAAAGGAAGTTAGTGTTTTGCTGTAAAGAACATTTAAACATACAACTGGTGCATTAGCTACAGTCACTCAGTAGTTCATGTCGTTTCACATCGGTTCAAAGTGAGCTAAGTTCATCATCATTGGGACTGTAGCATGTCCCGGTAGCCATCTTGTACAGTTGGCCAGCCAAAAGGTGAAAGTGTCTACATCCAAAGTCACCCCCTATTCCCTTTATAGTACATGGGTCCTGGTCTAAGGTAGGGGCACTATAAAGGGAAGTGGGGTACTATGTCAAATGATGTCAGTGTCTCAACATTTCACCAACCTGGATTTTCACAAAGCGCACCAGTCTCGTGGTCTGGAATCAGGTATTCTATAGAAGGAATGACAAAGGACTGTTAGTTATAGCTTGGCTATCTATGAGGATAGAAGGTTCTTGAATAGAGCCCATCAGAATAAAGAGTATCTTCACAAAAGATTCAGACATATGCTTGTCAATGGATCATCATATAAAGCCCGGATGTAGTGACCATATAGAAATGTGGTGCCATTAGAAGTGTCCTGAACACCAGTGAATAAACTCAAATGTTCCTCACCAGCACCACATTCCTATTCCAGAATGGAACTCCAGGTGGAGATTCTGTACAGATGCCTTGAAGTCAGGAAGTCATGTCACAAGTAATGCAGACCTGAGCAAAGAACACATCCAAGTTAGTGACCCACTAGTTTGTATATTACTACAAGAGGCTTTGGAACACAGGACAAGGAGGCCATCAGATCAAAGTTAGCATCACCAAAAATCCGATATATGCTTGTCGTTGAGGATCATCATTTACAGTCAGTTACCACATGCTGAAAGTCTACCCCAAGGTGCACTGAGATATGATAACTGTAGCTTTGATAGCCAATGCTAACTAAAGCTAGCATAACGACGTCTACAGGTATGGTCTAGCATGCTAGCTGATAACCATATTCTTAATAGTTGCTGTTAGTGAATATTCACTTAATAATCTACCTTTAAAGTGAAATTGTATCCATTTGCTTGGGAATTAGATAAAGGGCCCTGGCGAATCCCTTAAAGGTGAAGGGCAGACAAGCTGAACACAACTAATGATCCTAGAGGTAAAGTCAAGGTACTCACGTGTCATTCTTCTGGACTTCCCGCATCTGTCCTGCATTTCTGTTGATCAGAGGGGAAGTTAGGGAGGTCCATTTATGAACAGGCAACATGCAGGCATATAGAACCCGACACGGATATCGTCGCTAATGGACCCGTATTTCCAATACAGTGAACTACTTCTGACCAGATCAACGTTAATAAGTAGTACATTATTGAGAATAGGGTGCCATTAGCGAAGCAACGACAGTCGAATCAGGGGCCAAATGCTACTCAGAATCTGGTAAAGAAGTTGCTTCTTCAAATGCTGATTCGGTAAGAGAGAGTTCATTTTATCATCACCGTAGCAGAGACCTCTAATGTTGGGTTTATAATGACCGATGGCTCGGTCACTCCTAACTGGAAAGCTAGCATACTAGCTAACATGGCACGTGGTTAGCTACTTGCTAACTAAAACCACCACGGAAGCAGGTATTCAAGTAATATGTTTCTTACCAGAGCAGCACATTCGAGTCGTCGGCATCCTGAAAGGAGAAAATTATAAAAAGTGAACTTATGATAGTTACAACCCCGGTAGCTAAGCCAGCCATTAAATAACGGTGTTTGCCATGTGACCTCGCTAGTTGCGGACACGTGTTCTGCGAACGCAGCATTTCGAAACACGTTTTGGTTAAATATAAATTGCAAGTCTCTCATCAGAAATACTAAAGTACAATCAGGTATTCAGAACAGGTCTGTGTAAATTCTCATCATCGAAAGACGTTGCAATGCTAACAGACAGATATCGGCCTGAACATGAAATAAACAAATCAGAACAAAACATGTTTGATACTAGAAATAAAGTCCATTATTGGACTAGAGTAAATTATGAAGATCAGTGGAGGAGTTGAAACAAAAGGATGGCTTTAGATTGAATGCCAATGTGGCGACTAGCTTAGTTACCGGTAGGTGCTTTCGCCGCATTCCGCTCAGTGTTGCCAACTAATTTCCAGAGGAACTTGATTTTTTGCTAAATTACGTTGTGATGTCATTGCGTTATGCCGCAAATACGTAATAACGTGCAACTGCGTCATTACGTAGAATACACAATAACCTTACTCAAATTGACTGGCCATCTCGCGAAAAACATATACCGGTATATATAATTTCACAGGGGTGCTGAAGATAGTGGCGGTTGCAGACGAGATTTCCTGTTTGATCCGAGTAACTTTAACTTGTATCCCTCTCAAACTTACTTAAATGTAACGGAACTTGGTTTATAGTAAACACAATAGAGAATAAAAGTTGGAGACTTTTATCTCCCTCACCAACTTTAAACATCTGCTATCTGAGCAGCTAACCGATCGTTGCAGCTGTACATAGTCCATCGGTAAATAGTCCACCCAATTTACCTACCTCATCCCCATACTGTTTATATTTATTTACTTTTCTGCTCTTTTGCACACCAGTATCTCCACCTGCACATGACGATCTGATCATTTATCACTCGTGTTAATCTGCTAAATTATAATTATTCGCCTACCTCCTCATGCCTTTTGCACACAATGTATATATATCCTTTTTTTTTATGTATATTTATTTTCTACTGTGTTATTGACTTGTTAATTGTTTATTCCATGTGTAACTCTGTGTTGTCTGTTCACACTGCTATGCTTTATCTTGGCCAGGTCGCAGTTGTAAATGAGAACTTGTTTTCAACTAGCCTCCCTGGTTAAATAAAGGTGAAAAAAAACAAACGCTTAGTTGACCGCCAATTTGATCTGAAACTTTGAGAAATTGTAAAAAAAAAACTTTTTTGACAAATGTGTCACAAGCTAGATTAGCATTGGATATCGTGAAGCAGTTCTCCAAAATCTCAGGTTTGGTATTAAATCTTTCCAAATGTGAGATGTTTGTAACATCTCTGAAAAATATACTGTAACCTACCTCGGTGTAAAGATCACCAACAATCTTACGGCTGTCAATCTGTCAAAAAAAACATGATCCTCATGGTTGAGGGATTTAAGTCTTCAAGGAAGGGTGCTTTTATCCAAAGCTGAGGGGCTATCTCCTGCATCCTATCTTTTTTCATCTATTGACATTCCCAAATCCACTTGCTGTACCTTAGATAGGCTTTTGTACAACTTCATATGGAAAAACAAGCCACATAAGATAAAAAGAGATGTTTATCACCAACAGGGTTTGTGATGGCGGTCTAAATGTCTTAGACTTCACTCTCTTCAACCAGATGTTAAAGGTCAACTGGATTAAAAGGTACATTAAAAAATCCACATCGTTTCTGGAATATTATACCTCATTTTGTTTGTCAGAAGTTCGAAGGGCTTAATTTGGTACTACAATGTCCATATGTTGTGGGTAAACTTCCTGTGAAGCTGGCGGCTTTTCACAAGCAGGCTTTAATGTGCTGGGCTTTGTTGTATTAACACAACTTTTCACCTCATAAATGTTTTATATGGAACAATGGGACGATATTACATAGAAACAAGATGTTATTTAACCGTAAATGGTTCTCGAAAAACATTGTCCTCGTCAGCCAATTAGTTAATATTAGTGGGAATCTATTTACACAGAGAGAATTTATGGAAAGATACAACTTTGAGGTTTCAAGCAAGGAATATGACACTGTTATTAAAACTATACCTAGTGGGATAAAAACTTCACTTCAGAATAATGCATAATTTTGGAATATATCCAATTGTAAGCGATATCCAGGTGAATGGCATTGGTCTACTAGATACGAGATTCAACAATCGTTTATTAAGGGATATTTTCTACAGGAAGTCTTTTCCCTCTGCGATATTTTGTTGGGCTTCATCGTTTGGTGTAAACTGGCGCCGTGCTTGGCTCACTCCATGCAAATTTATGGAGACCAACACAGTAAGAGACCTCCTTTCAGATGATCCATAGATTCTATCCGTGTAATAGCTTGATTTCTAAATGTATACCTTGTTATCAGTGAATGCAGTTTTTGTGAACTAGAAACAAATCTATTGAACACTTATTCTGTCATTGTTATAGAGCGAAGTGATCTGAAGTAAAAACTGTATCTTGGCTTCAAATTGCATACAACCATTGAAACTACACTGATTCCACAATTAAATGCGAGTGTCAAATCTATTTTATTAGGAAAACATTTCATACACAAAACATTTGAAGAAAGTCCCATTTCTTAATTAAAAATCTGATTTGGAAAACTATTTAGTCTTGGAAATGTATACAAAACTGAATGTCTGTATTTGAAATAATGTGGATCAGTTCTCTTCTCATTTCTTTGTGTAATCCCTGACTGTTATTTTTTGCATGTTACTGTTATTTTATTTAACTAGGCAAGTCCGTTAAGAACAAACTCTTATTTTTCAACAACGGCCTAGGAACTGGTAGCAGCGTTAAACTGAATTTATTCCATCGATCTATCCCATTGTGTCAATGACTGAACATGCTGCTCACATCAATTCAAAAACAAATTGGCTTAAAATTAGCCAGTCAACTTTCTATAGCCAGTGAGAAATCAGTCAAACCTAGAATAACTACATAATGAGATGACAGGAAATATCACACTGTTCAGTATTGAAAAATGGCCAAATACAACAAGTCTGATTTACTACCACCAAGAAAGAATAGGACAAGCATTATTTTGTAGATTTATATATACACACATCAAAACACAGTCGTGGGGTTGAATTGACTTGGCCTGGTTTCCCCCAGTTCCAACAAGACGTCCCACTTCCTTGCTGACCAATCAGGAGTGCAAGAGGGCTTGCAGGTGTAAAACAGGAGAGCTAGAGGGAAAAATAGTGTGAGAATTAAACCCTGGTGATACTGTAGGGACTAATACACAAGGTATGAGATGACTTGATCAGAGATTAACCAATCAGTCAGCGTTACATCAGACTGGGGCGGTAATGATGACTCATCACGTCAGAGTATGTAGTGTAGAACACATTGCATGGGTCAGTGTGATGATCCAAGAGGAACATTCAACAGTACATTAACATCTTCCTAATATTGATCTGCCCCCTTTCCCATTACAACACATATCCACCGAGTGGTCAATACATTAACCTGACCAGGTGAAAGCGAGCCCTTATTGAAGTGATGGTTAAATCAGTGTAGATGAACAGACAGGTTAAAAGGGTTTTTAAACCACAATACAAGGATTGTGTACAGGGGTGAATGGGCAAGACAAAGGATTTAAGATCCTTGGAATGAGGTATGGCAGGTGCCAGGCACACCGGTTTGTGTCAACTGAAACACTGCTGGGTTTGTCAAGCTCAGTTTCTCATGTGTATCAACACTGGTCCACCACCCAAAGGACATCCAGCTAACTAGACTCCAATGCCGTCCCACAGTTGTGTCACGGGCCAACATCCCTGTGGAACGCTTAGACCCCTTGTAGACAACAGGCTGTTCTGGGGGTAAACTCAATATTAGGAAGGTGTTAATGTCCTCTATACTCAGTGTATTATAATAACACTACACACCTTCACACTCCACCAGCACAGCAACACCTCAGCAGCCAACGAGATCTAAAACAAACATAACAGTTTTAAAACCAAATAATCCCCATTTTAGATTACTAGACTACATCCAGAACATTCTGAAACCAGATCAGGTCTATATAGTTCAGTCATTGTAGCCATCCAGCGGTCCAGGGTCTGGGGTCAAGCCCCCACCCAGACACCCTCCCTCCAGGCAGGCAGCCCACCTTACCCCTGCCCCCAACAAGAGCAGGCTTGTCAGTGTCTGCCCAACCCACAGGAGGACCGATGGGAGGCCAGACCTTTACCCAGCCCCAGAGCACAGATCTGACAGACTGGCAGACACGAGGTGCTCATCATTTACAACATTCCAGAATGCTTCATGTGGAAGGAGCGTTAAGATTCCGTCTAAAGTCACACACCTTTCCAAACCCTGCAGACACCAGGACCTCAACAAGAGGGGCAGAAACCTAGAGGGAGAAAGTAGGAAAGCATGAAGTGACATTGTAGTCAGACATGAGATCAGTCTATAGCAGTGTATTCTAATCCTGGGGACCCAAAACTGTCACCAAGTGTTTCCCCCCCAAGAACTAGGCTTAGGTGGTATCCCAGATTATTTCAGAAACGACCGGGGTTCATCAATAACATTTAGATTATTTCTCTGAAGTTTATATTTATAGCAACTTAGGTAAATAGCTGCAGTCAACATTAGGGTCTGATTATTCAAGACTAATTAGTGAAAGATCAGAATTGAGCTGTCAGTCTAAACGAAGCCTTACATCTCGGTCCCAAGAACCAGGATTGTGAAACACTGCTCTAGAGTATAGATCAGTTCAGTAACAACAGAGTTTCACCAACAACATTAGGGTCTGATTGTTCAAGACTAATTAGTGAAAGATCAGAATTGAGCTGTAAATCTAAACGAAGCCTTTCACAATCCTGGTTCTTGGGACTGAGGTGTAACACTGCTCTAGGGTATAGATCAGTTCAGCTTAACATCAGACTGGGGCGGTAACAGGAAATCATCACTTCTACATGATAAAGGACAGAAGTTAATGGCAACAGATCAAGTAAAGTTGATCCTACACACCTTGAGGTCGTGCAGCAACAGTTCTCCAGTGGCCAGGCTGGAACAGTCAGGACCTGGAAGGAACAGATCCCTAATTAAACATTATGCAGAAGTACATTAGGTACTGCAGACTATAAGCAGAGCATTCTGAAATGAGATCAGACTCAGGTTCAGTCATTGTAGCCATCCAGCCAGTGGTCCAAGGTCTGGCTACAAGCTCCCCACCCAAACACCCTCCCTCCAGGCAGGCAGCCCACCTTACCCCTGCCCCATGCACCGAGAGCAGGCTTGTCAGTGTCTGCCCAACCCACAGGAGGACCGATGGGAAACCTGGGTTGATGCCAGCCACAGAGCACCGGACAGAAGCTAACGAACTACTGTGTGACTTCATCACAAACAGCATTCCAGAATGTTCCATGTGGTGGGAGTGTGCTGTAGCGAAGTGTTCATTGGAGTTGTAGTTCCCTCAGTGATGTTAATGAGTAGGTAGAAGGTAGGTGGAGTTTGTAGCAAGTGCAAGAGGTGCAGGGTCAGTGAGTGAAGATGCTGTAAAAACAATTCATACACACCTTCCGGAAGACTGCAGACCCACAAGGACATCAACTGGGGGAGGAGAGTTGAGGGATTATTAAGTGATATTGTAAGAACTAGTGGTCAGACATTAGATCAGTCAACAGCACAGCATTATCTAATCCTGGGGACCCACCACTCTTCTGGGGCCCCAGGACCAGAACACGCTGCTAGTGTAGATCAGTTCGGTAACCAATCAGTCAGCTTAACATCAGACTGGGGCGGTAATATGAAATCATCACTTCTACATTATAGAGGACAGAAGTCAAGTCAATCATACACACCTGGAGGTAGTTCAGTAACAGGCATCTTCTAGTAACCAGTCTGGTACCACCATCAGGACCTGAAGGAGAGGAGTCTAAATAAACATGCTGAACAGCACTACATTAAAAGACTGCTTTATTGTCTGATCCTAGACCAGCTCTACTGCCCTGAGACAATTATGGAAAGTGCTGACAAGGGCCCTGTACTGCATCAGGACACCAGTTATTTGGAAGTCAGTATTCAATATGCAAGAAAATATGAATCTGACGACATCCCGAGTGGCCCATCCACCCCAGTCCCGTGTGCTGCTACTAGCACTTCATGAATGATTCTCCATATTAAATCTAATAGCAGCCATTTTGGATCAACAATGCAGAGCCAAATGCTATTTTGTGTGGGTCTCTGGTCCCATCAGACAGTTGGTAACCCCAACCAGCTGTCCCCTTGTTGCCCTGGCAACGCCAGTGGGTCCACCTTTGCAGGTTCTGTCGTCGACGCAGGGCGTAAGACGCGTGCGGGTGTCATCACTAGGAGCCAGAGTCACCACGACTACCAAACATCAACTGTACCCTCTTGTTTGCAGTGAGTTATAACACTAGACTGGTTATAGCTTGTGGCTAAGGCAGAGGCTCTGGTAAGACACAAGGACTAGATTCATTACCCATAACAAATACCGAACGTACTCATTAACCAAAACTCACCAGTCTAGTTGGCATCACGGCTTCCTGTTCAGCCAAATACAGAAGAACCTAGGAAGACAAAAGCTTCAGGTTACAGTCTGGGTGGGGACCAGATATGAGGGCACAAGGAGGGGGTTAGACATAACATATGTAGCCTTTATGACAGGTTACGTAGCCCTCTGCTGAAGTCAGCTATTCCTTTTCTCAACAGGAGTTCAGACGAACGAGATTCCAAAGAGAATATTCATCATGTTCAGCAGATGGTGGGGAGAGCTCAAACATGTCATGTTCAGCAGAAGGTTGGGAGAGCTAAAACATGTCATGTTCAGCAGAAGGCTGGGAGAGCTAAAACATGTCATGTTCAGCAGAAGGTTGGGAGAGCTCAAACGTGTCATGTTCAGCAGAAGGTTGGGAGAGCTAAAACATGTCATGTTCAGCAGAAGGTGGGGAGAGCTAAAACGTGTCATGTTCAGCAGAAGGTTGGGAGAGCTAAAACATGTCATGTTCAGCAGAAGGTTGGGAGAGCTAAAACGTGTCATGTTCAGCAGAAGGTTGGGAGAGCTAAAACATGTCATGTTCAGCAGAAGGTGGGGAGAGCTCAAACGTGTCATGTTCAGCAGAAGGTTGGGAGAGCTAAAACATGTCATGTTCAGCAGAAGGTTGAGCTAAAACATGTCATGTTCAGCAGAAGGTTGAGCTAAAACATGTCATGTTCAGCAGAAGGTTGAGCTAAAACATGTCATGTTCAGCAGAAGGTTGAGCTCAAACATGTCATGTTCAGCTAAACTATACAAGTAAAGTTAACAATGCTGTGTAAATATCAATACAATAAACTATAAAGCACCACTTGGGACCGTTTCAGAACCACAACTTACCAGTATGTTGGAGTCCACGGTGCAATACCACTGACCACAGCACCCAGACCCTGAGGAATGAAAGGCAATCATTTTATTAGTGTGATGATTGAGGAATCGATGACTAACTGCAGCATTATATACAGTCACTCAGCGGTTCATGTCGTTTCACATCGGTTCAAAGTGAGCTAAGATTGTCATCATTGGGACTGTAGCATCTTCAAGTGACTGGTTCCACGGAGTCATGTCACTCAACCCACATGGCACCCCAGTCCCTATACAGTGGACTACTTATTGACGAGACCAACTGGCCGTACTGTATTGTGACCTGCCCGATGGTGGTCCCAATCACAGCCAGATGTGCCCTAGACCCCTGCGCCACCCAGGAGCAGTTCACAAGGAATGAGGTGCCATTTGGGATTCTAGCAACATGTATACGGGTGGAAGACCAATCCTACCCGTAGTGGGGAACCCAGTTTGATAGTTGGACAAACTCACCAGTGAAGGTCGTTAATCCCTTCAGGAAACGTCATCCCCACGTCTGTTAAAATGAGAAAGGAAGTTGGTGTTTTGCTGTAAAGAACATTTAAACATACAACTGGTGCATTAGCTACAGTCACTCAGTAGTTCATGTCGTTTCACATCGGTTCAAAGTGAGCTAAGTTCATCATCATTGGGACTGTAGCATGTCCCGGGAGCCATCTTGTACAGTTGGGTCAGCCAAAAGTTGAAATTGCCTTCATCCAAAGTCACCCTGTTGCCTTTATAGTACATGGGTCCTGGTCTAAGGTAGCGCACTATAAAGGGAAGTGGGGTACTATGTCAAATGATGTCAGTGTCTCAACATTTCACCAACCTGGATTTTCACAAAGCGCACCAGTCTCGTGGTCTGGAATCAGGTATTCTACAGAGAGAATCATAAAATAACGTTAGTTATAGCCTGTCTTCTATGAGAGGAAAGAAGGTTCTTGAATAGAGCCCATCAGAATAAAGAGTATCTTCACAAAAGATTCAGACATATGCTTGTCAATGGATCATCATATAAAGCCCGGATGTAGTGACCATATAGAAATGTGGTGCCATTAGAAGTGTCCTGAACACCAGTGAATAAACTCAAATGTTCCTCACCAGCACACATTCCTATTCCAGAATGGAACTCCAGGTGGAGATTCTGTACAGATGCCTTGAAGTCAGGAAGTCATGTCACAAGTAATGCAGACCTGAGCAAAGAACACATCAAAGTTAGTGACTTACTGGTCTGTATATTACTACAAGAGGCTTTGGGAACACTGGACAAGGAGGCCATCAGATCAAAGTTAGCATCACCAAAAATCAGATATATGCTTGTCATTGAGGATCATCATTTACAGCCAGTCACCACATGCTGAAAGTCTACCCCAAGGTGCACTGAGATAAGATAAGATAGCCAATGCTAACTAAAGCTAGCATAACGACGTCTACAGGTATGGTCTAGCATGCTAGCTGATAACCATATTCTTAATAGTGGCTAATGCTATTGAATATTCACTTAATATTCTACATTTACAGTGAACTTGTATCTACTAACTTTGGAATTAGATCCTAGAGGTAAAGTCAATGTACTCACGTGTCATTCTTCTGGACTTCCCGGCATCTGTCCTGCATTCCTGTTGATCAGGTGGGAAGTTAGGGAGGTCCCTTTATGAACAGGCAACATGGAGGCATATAGAACCCGACACGGATATCGTCGCTAATGGACCCTTATTTCCAATACAGTGAACTACTTCTGACCAGATCAACGTTAATAAGTAGTACACTATTGAGAATAGGGTGTCATTAGCGCAGCAACGACAGTCGAATCAGGGGCCAAATGCTACTCAGAATCTGGTAAAGAAGTTTCTTCTTCAAATGCTGATTCGGTAAGAGAGAGTTCATTTTATCATCACCGTAGCAGAGACCTCTAATGTTGATTTATAATGACCGACGGTCCGGTCACTCCTAACTGGAAAGCTAGCATACTAGCTAACATGGCACGTGGTTAGCTACTTTCTAACTAAAACCACCACGGAAGCAGGTATTCAAGTAATATGTTTCTTACCAGAGCAGCACATTCGAGTCGTCGGCATCCTGAAAGGAGAAAATTATAAAAAGTGAACTTATGATAGTTACAACTCCGGTAGCTAAGCCAGCCATTAAATAACGGTGTTTGCCATGTGACCTCGCTAGTTGCGGACACGTGTTCTGCGAACGCAGCATTTCGAAACACGTTTTGGTTAAATATAAATTGCAAGTCTCTCATCAGAAATACTAAAGTACAATCAGGTATTCAGAACAGGTCTGTGTAAATTCTCATCATCGAAAGACGTTGCAATGCTAACAGACAGATATCGGCCTGAACATGAAATAAACAAATCAGAACAAAACATGTTTGATACTAGAAATAAAGTCCATTATTGGACTAGAGTAAATTCTGAAGATCAGTGGAGGAGTTGAAACAAAAGGATGGCTTTAGATTGAATGCCAATGTGGCGACTAGCTTAGTTACCGGTAGGTGCTTTCGCCGCATTCCGCTCAGTATTGCCAACTAATTTCCAGAGGAACTTGATTTTTTGCTAAATTACGTTGTGATGTCATTGCGTGATGCCGCAAATACGTAATAACGTGCAACTGCGTCATTACGTAGAATACACAATAACCTTACTCAAATTGACTGGCCATCTCGGCGAAAAACATATACCGGTATATATAATTTCACAGGGGTGCTGAAGATAGCGGCGGTTGCAGACGAGATTTCCTGTTTGATCCGAGTAACTTTAACTTGTATCCCTCTCAAACTTACTTAAATGTAACGGAACTTGGTTTATAGTAAACACAATAGAGAATAAAAGTTGGAGACTTTTATCTCCCTCACCAACTTTAAACATCTGCTATCTGAGCAGCTAACCGATCGTTGCAGCTGTACATAGTCCATCGGTAAATAGTCCACCCAATTTACCTACCTCATCCCCATACTGTTTATATTTATTTACTTTTCTGCTCTTTTGCACACCAGTATCTCCACCTGCACATGACGATCTGATCATTTATCACTCGTGTTAATCTGCTAAATTATAATTATTCGCCTACCTCCTCATGCCTTTTGCACACAATGTATATATATCCTTTTTTTTTAATGTATATTTATTTTCTACTGTGTTATTGACTTGTTAATTGTTTATTCCATGTGTAACTCTGTGTTGCTGTCTGTTCACACTGCTATGCTTTATCTTGGCCAGGTCGCAGTTGTAAATGAGAACTTGTTTTCAACTAGCCTCCCTGGTTAAATAAAGGTGAAAAAAAACAAACGCTTAGTTGACCGCCAATTTGATCTGAAACTTTGAGAAATTGTAAAAAAAAAAACTTTTTGACAAATGTGTCACAAGCTAGATTAGCATTGGATATCGTGAAGCAGTTCTCCAAAATCTCAGGTTTGGTATTAAATCTTTCCAAATGTGAGATGTTTGTAACATCTCTGAAAAATATACTGTAACCTACCTCGGTGTAAAGATCACCAACAATCTTACGGCTGTCAATGATCTTAATTTGAACCCTGTAACTGAATCTGTCAAAAAAAAATGATCCTCATGGTTGAGGGATTTAAATCTTCAAGGACGGGTGCTTTTATCCAAAGCTGAGGGGCTATCTCCTGCATCCTACCTTTCATCTATTGACATTCCCAAATCCACTTGCTGTACCTTAGATAGATAGGCTTTTGTACAACTTCATATGGAAAAACAAGCCACATAAGATAAAAAGAGATGTTTATCACCAACAGGGTTTGTGATGGCGGTCTAAACGTCTTAGACTTCACTCTCTTCAACCACATGTTAAAGGTCAACTGGATTAAAAGGTACATTAGAAAATCCACATCATTTCTGGAATATTATACCTCATTTTGTTTGTCAGAAGTTTGAAGGGCTTAATTTGGTACTACAATGTCCATATGTTGTGGGTAAACTTCCTGTGAAGCTGGCGGCTTTTCACAAGCAGGCTTTAATGTGCTGGGCTTTGTTGTATAAACACAACTTTTCACCTCAAATGTTTTATGGAACAATGGGACGATATTACATAGAAACATGTTATTTAACCGTAAATGGTTCTCAAAAAACATTGTCCTCGTCAGCCAATTAGTTAATATTAGTGGGAATCTATTTACACAGAGAATTTATGGAAAGATACAACTTTGAGGTTTCAAGCAAGGAATATGACACTGTTATTAAAACTATACCTAGTGGGATAAAAACTTCACTTCAGAATAATGCATAATTTTGGAATATATCCGATTGTAAGTGAATGTCATTGGTCTACTAGATACGAGATTCAACAATTGTTTATTAAGGGATATTTTCTACAGGAAGTCTATTCCCTCTGCGATATTTTGTTGGGCTTCATCGTTTGGTGTAAACTGGCGCCGTGCTTGGCTCACTCCATGCAAATTTATGGAGACCAACACAGTAAGAGACCTCCTTTCAGATGATCCATAGATTCTATCCGTGTAATAGCTTGATTTCTAAATGTATACCTTTATCAGTGAATGCAGTTTTTGTGAACTAGAAACAAATCTATTGAACACTTATTGTCATTGTTATAGAGCGAAGTGATCTGGACTGAAGTAAAAACTGTATCTTGGCTTCAAATTGCATACAACCATTGAAACTACACTGATTCCACAATTGAATGCGAGTGTCAAATCTATTTTATTAGGAAAACATTTCATACACAAAACATTAAGAAAGTCCCATTTCTTAATTAAAAATCTGATTTGGAAAACTATTTAGTCTTGGAAATGTATACAAAACTGAATGTCTGTATTTGAAATAATGTGGATAACTTTTTTTCTCTTCTCATTTCTTTGTGTAATCCCTGACTGTTATTTTTTGCATGTTACTGTTATTTTATTTAACTAGGCAAGTCCGTTAAGAACAAACTCTTATTTTTCAACAACGGCCTAGGAACTGGTAGCAGCGTTAAACTGAATTTATTCCATCTATTATCTATCCCATTGTGTCAATGACTGAACATGCTGCTCACATCAATTCAAAAACAAATTGGCTTAAAATTAGCCAGTCAACTTTCTATAGCCAGTGAGAAATCAGTCAAACCTAGAATAACTACATAATGAGATGACAGGAAATATCACACTGTTCAGTATTGAAAAATGGCCAAATACAACAAGTCTGATTTACTACCACCAAGAAAGAATAGGACAAGCATTATTTTGTAGATTTATATATACACATCAAAACACAGTCGTGGGGTTGAATTGACTTGGCCTGGTTTCCCCCCAGTTCCAACGAGACGTCCCACTTCCTTGCTGACCAATCAGGAGTGCAAGAGGGCTTGCAGGTGTAAAACTGGAGAGCTAGAGGGGAAAATAGTGTGAGAATTAAACCCTGGTGATACTGTAGGGGCTAATACACAAGGTATGAGATGACTTGATCAGAGATTAACCAATCAGTCAGCGTTACATCAGACTGGGGCGGTAATGATGACTCATCACGTCAGAGTATGTAGTGTAGAACACATTGCATGGGTCAGTGTGATGATCCAAGAGGAACATTCAACAGTACATTAACATCTTCCTAATATTGATCTGCCCCCTTTCCCATTACAACACATATCCACTGAGTGGTCAATACATTAACCTGACCAGGTGAAAGCGAGCCCTTATTGAAGTGATGGTTAAATCAGTGTAGATGAACAGACAGGTTAAAAGGGTTTTTAAACCACAAGACAAGGATTGTGTACCACTCAGAGGGTGAATGGGCAAGACAAAGGATTTAAGATCCTTGGAATGAGGTATGACAGGTGCCAGGCACACCGGTTTGTGTCAACTGAAACACTGCTGGGTTTGTCAAGCTCAACAGTTTCTCATGTGTATCAACACTGGTCCACCACCCAAAGGACATCCAGCTAACTAGACTCCAACGCCGTCCCACAGTTGTTTCACGGGCCAACATCCCTGTGGAACGCTTAGACCCCTTGTAGACAACAGGCTGTTCTGGGGGTAAACTCAATATTAGGAAGGTGTTAATGTCCTCTATACTCAGTGTATTATAATAACACTACACACCTTCACACTCCACCAGCACAGCAACACCTCAGCAGCCAACGAGATCTAAAACAAACATAACAGTTTTAAAACCAAATAATCCCCATTTTAGATTACTAGACTACATCCAGAACATTCTGAAACCAGATCAGGTCTATATAGTTCAGTCATTGTAGCCATCCAGCGGTCCAGGGTCTGGGGTCAAGCCCCCACCCAGACACCCTCCCTCCAGGCAGGCAGCCCACCTTACCCCTGCCCCCAACAAGAGCAGGCTTGTCAGTGTCTGCCCAACCCACAGGAGGACCGATGGGAGGCCAGACCTTTACCCAGCCCCAGAGCACAGATCTGACAGACTGGCAGACACGAGGAGTGCTCATCATTTACAACATTCCAGAATGCTTCATGTGGAAGGAGCCATAAGATTCCGTCTAAAGTCACACACCTTTCCAAACCCTGCAGACACCAGGACCTCAACCAGAGGGGCAGAAACCTAGAGGGAGAAAGTAGGAAAGCATGAAGTGACATTGTAGTCAGACATGAGATCAGTCTATAGCAGTGTATTCTAATCCTGGGGACCCAAAACTGTCACCAAGTGTTTCCCCCCCAAGAACAAGGCTTAGGTGGTATCCCAGATTATTTCAGAAACGACCGGGGTTCATCAATAACATTTAGATTATTTCTCTGAAGTTTATATTTATAGCAACTTAGGTAAATAGCTGCAGTCAACATTAGGGTCTGATTATTCAAGACTAATTAGTGAAAGATCAGAATTGAGCTGTCAGTCTAAACAAAGCCTTACATCTCAGTCCCAAGAACCAGGATTGTGAAACACTGCTCTAGAGTATAGATCAGTTCAGTAACCAATCAGTCAGCTTAACATCAGACTGGGGCGGTAACAGGAAATCATCACTTCTACATCATAAAGGACAGAAGTTAATGGCAACAGATCAAGTGAAAGTTGATCCTACACACCTTGAGGTCGTGCAGCAACAGTTCTCCAGTGGCCAGGCTGGAACAGTCAGGACCTGGAAGGAACAGATCCCTAATTAAACATTATGCAGAAGTACATTAGGTACTGCAGACTATAAGCAGAGCATTCTGAAATGAGATCAGACTCAGGTTCAGTCATTGTAGCCATCCAGCCAGCGGTCCAAGGTCTGGGGTCAAGCTCCCCACCCAGACACCCTCCCTCCAGGCAGGCAGCCCACCTTACCCCTGCCCCATGCACCGAGAGCAGGCTTGTCAGTGTCTGCCCAACCCACAAGAGGACCGATGGGAGGCCAGACCTTGATCCAGCCCCAGAACACAGGACAGAATTGCCACCTGACTGGAAAACACAAATTCATCATTTACAACATTCCAGAATGCTCCATGTGGAAGGAGCGTTAAGATGCCGTCTAAAGTCACACACCTTTCCAAACCCCGCAGACACCAGGACCTCAACCAGAGGGGCAGAAACCTAGAGGGAGAAAGTAGGAAACCATGAAGTGACATTGTAAGACCTTGTCGTCAGACATGAGATCAGTCTATAGCAGTGTATTCTAATCCTGGGGACACAAAACTGGCAACAAGTGTTCCCCCCCCCCCAAGAAGAAGGCTTAGGTGGTATCCCAGAGTATTTCAGAAACAACAGAGTTTCACCAACAACATTAGGGTCTGATTATTCAAGACTAATTAGTGAAAGATCAGAATTGAGCTGTAAATCTAAACGAAGCCTTACACCTCGGTCCCAAGAACCAGGATTGTGAAACACTGCTCTAGAGTATAGATCAGTTCAGTAACCAATCAGTCAGCTTAACATCAGACTGGGGCGGTAACAGGAAATCATCACTTCTACATTATAAAGGACAGAAGTCAAGTCGATCACACACACCTTGAGGTAGTTCAGTAACAGGCATCTTCTAGTAACTAGTCTGGTACCACCATCAGGACCTGAAGGAGAGGAGTCTAAATAAACATGCTGAACAGCACTACATTCAAAGACTGCTTTATTGTCTGATTCTAGACCAGCTCTACTGCCCTGAGACAATTATGGAAAGTGCTGACAAGGGCCCTGTACTGCATCAGGACACCAGTTATTTGGAAGTCAGTATTCAATATGCAAGAAAATATGAATCTGACGACATCCCGAGTGGCCCATCCACCCCAGTCCCGTGTGCTGCTACTAGCACTTCATGAATGATTCTCCATATTAAATCTAATAGCAGCCATTTTTGATCAACAATGCAGAGCCAAATGCTATTTTGTGTGGGTCTCTGGTCCCATCAGATAGTTGGTAACCCCAACCAGCTGTCCCCTTGTTGCCCTGGCAACGCCAGTGGGTCCACCTTTGCAGGTTCTGTCGTCGACGCAGGGCGTAAGACGCGTGCGGGTGTCATCACTAGGGGCCAGAGTCACCACGACTACCAAACATCAACTGTTCACTCTTGTTTGCAGTGATTTTTAACACTAGACTGGTTATAGCTTGTGGCTAAGGCAGAGGCTCTGGTAAGACACAAGGACTAGATTCATTACCCATAACAATTACCAAACGTACTCATTAACCAAAACTCACCAGTCTAGTTGGCATCACAGCTTCCTGTTCAGCCACATACAGAAGAACCTAGGAAGACAAAAGCTTCAGGTTACAGTCTGGGTGGGGACCAGATATGAGGGCACAAGGAGGGGGTTAGACATAACATATGTAGCCTTAATGACAGGTTACGTAGCCCTCTGCTGAAGTCAGCTATTCCTTTTCTCAACAGGAGTTCAGACGAACGAGATTCCAAAGAGAATATTCATCATGTTCAGCAGAAGGTGGGGAGAGCTCAAACATGTCATGTTCAGCAGAAGGTTGGGAGAGCTCAAACATGTCATGTTCAGCAGAAGGCTGGGAGAGCTAAAACATGTCATGTTCAGCAGAAGGTTGGGAGAGCTCAAACGTGTCATGTTCAGCAGAAGGCTGGGAGAGCTAAAACATGTCATGTTCAGCAGAAGGTTGGGAGAGCTCAAACATGTCATGTTCAGCTAAACTATACAAGTAAAGTTAACAATGCTGTGTAAATATCAATACAATAAACTATAAAGCACCACTTGGGACCGTTTCAGAACCACAACTTACCAGTATGTTGGAGTCCACGCTGCAATGCCATTGACCACAGCACCCAGACCCTGAGGAATGAAAGGCAATCATTGTATTAGTGTGATGATTGAGGAATCGATGACTAACTGCAGCATTATATACAGTCACTCAGCGGTTCATGTCGTTTCACATCGGTTCAAAGTGAGCTAAGATTGTCATCATTGGGACTGTAGCATCTTCAAGTGACTGGTTCCACGGAGTCATGTCACTCAACCCACATGGCACCCCAGTCCCTATACAGTGGACTACTTATTGACGAGACCGACTAGCCGTACTGTATTGTGACCTGCCCGATGGTGGTCCCAATCACAGCCAGATGTGCCCTAGACCCCTGTGCCACTCAGGAGCAGTTCACAAGGTGCCATTTGGGATTCCACCAACATGTATACGGGTGGAAGACCAGTCCTACCCGTAGTGGGGAACCCAGTTTGATAGTTGGACGAACTCACCAGTGAAGGTCGTTAATCCCTTCAGGAAACGTCATCCCCACGTCTGTTAAAATGAGAAAGGAAGTTGGTGTTTTGCTGTAAAGAACATTTAAACATACAACTGGTGCATTAGCTACAGTCACTCAGTAGTTCATGTCGTTTCACATCGGTTCAAAGTGAGCTAAGTTCATCATCATTGGGACTGTAGCACGTCCCGGTAACCATCTTGTACAGTTGGTCAGCCAAAAGGTGAAAGTGTCTACATCCAAAGTCACCCTGTTGCCTTTATAGTACATGGGTCCTGGTCTAAGGTAGTGCACTATAAAGGGAAGTGGGGTACTATGTCAAATGATGTCAGTGTCTCAACATTTCACCAACCTGGATTTTCACAAAGCGCATCAGTCTCGTGGTCTGGAATCAGGTATTCTACAGAGAGAATCATAAAATAACGTTAGTTATAGCTTGTCTTCTATGAGAGGAAAGAAGGTTCTTGAATAGAGCCCATCAGAAGAAGGTAGTTTCACAAAATAAGACATATGCTTGTCAATGGATCATCATATAAAGCCCAGATGTAGTGACCATATAGAAATGTGGTGCCATTAGAAGTGTCCTGAACACCAGTGAATAAACTCAAATGTTCCTCACCAGCACCACATTCCTATTCCAGAATGGAACTCCAGGTGGAGATTCTGTACAGATGCCTTGAAGTCAGGAAGTCATGTCACAAGTAATGCAGACCTGAGCAAAGAACACATCCAAGTTAGTGACTTACTGGTCTGTATATTACTACAAGAGGCTTTGGGAACACTGGACAAGGAGGCCATCAGATCAAAGTTAGCATCACCAAAAATCAGATATATGCTTGTCATTGAGGATCATCATTTACAGCCAGTCACCACATGCTGAAAGTCTACCCCAAGGTGCACTGAGATATGATAACTGTAGCTTTGATAGCCAATGCTAACTAAAGCTAGCATAACGTCGAAGTCTACAGGTATGTTCTAGCATGCTAGCTGATAACCATATTCTTAATAGTTGCTAATGCTAGCATATATTCACTTAATCTACCTTTACACTGAAATTGTATCCATTTGCTTGGGAATTAGATAAAGGGCCCTGGCGAATCCCCTAAAGGTGAAGGGCAGACAAGCTGAACACAACTAATGATCCTAGAGGTAAAGTCAAGGTACTCACGTGTCATTCTTCTGGACTTCCCGGCATCTGTCCTGCTTTCCTGTTGATCAGAGGGGAAGTTAGGGAGGTCCATTTATGAACAGGTAACATGCAGGCATATAGAACCCGACACGGATATCGTCGCTAATGGAACCTTATTTCCAATACAGTGAACTACTTCTGACCAGATCAACGTTAATAAGTAGTACACTATTGAGAATAGGGTGTCATTAGCGCAGCAACGACAGTCGAATCAGGGGCCAAATGCTACTCAGAATCTGGTAAAGAAGTTTCTCCTTCAAAGGCTGATTCGGTAAGAGAGAGTTCATTTTATCATCACCGTAGCAGAGACCTCTAATGTTGGGTTTATAATGACCGATGGTCCGGTCACTCCTAACTGGAAAGCTAGCATACTAGCTAACATGGCACGTGGTTAGCTACTTTCTAACTAAAACCACCAAACTAGCCAGTTGGTAAACGAACATTCGCTTGCATCATTTTACTGCAGCAGAGTGAGTCATTGTACCATAGCAGAAAAATGCAGCTTACCTGAGCGGGATATTCTCTCTCTCGAGTCGTCCGCATCTTGAAGAGAAATGAAACCGTTTACACACACGGAAGACTTAACCCACAAAAAAACTCTCATGAATAACCAAGTAAGCTTCCGTTCCTTCTTTTTCTTCTTCTATGGTATAATGGCGTTCGCAACATTGTGCATTCCGCCACCTACTGTGCGGGTGGATAATAAGGATCACGAAAAGGAAAACATTCGGGAACAAATAAAATATCAGACAAACGACCAAAAAAGAAATTAACTAAATAAAATCAACCTGCTTTTCTATAAAAACCTCATTCTCACCAGGTCCAACACAGCCTCAGAAACCTCCTGGGAGGGCAAGACCTGTAGTGCTTCTGCTGTGAATTCTTCAAGCCCCAAAATCTTCTTGGCTGCAGCAGATATGATACCCAGCTAATTGGACTTCTTGGACACTTGGACTGCAGCTTTTCCTCCTTTGGCAGGCGCCCTGCTCCGAAGGTGCATGTTACTTCTGACGTGGACAATTGTCCAGATTAGTGCACGCTTCTTCTGTTCTACGTCGACCCAATTAACCAAAATAACAGCGCTTCTAGTCACCTTGATTGAATCCACATTTCCCACTGCTTTCTTCACAGTCCTCAATATTACAAATGGATTTCCCAAATGAATCTCCTTGTCCAAAAAAAAGAGTCCATTATTGGACCAGTCTTTGTCTTCTACTACAACCTTTGCTAGTTTTGTTCCATTGTTCCAACTGTCTCCATTTCCTCGTACTTTGACCCGTCTCTGTCTCACACACACATCAGGAGCTACTCAACAAACAGGACATTCCTGGATCACTGAGTAGAGAGACCATAGGAGAGGTGAGAACACAGTACCCACCTATACACACACACTTAATGTCTGGGTGACATTAAGACCCACCACTGGTGTATCATCGGCTGCAGTGCTGTGACAGGAGAGAACCTACTGACAGGAGTAGACTGGCTACTGGAGGACATCGCTGCACGCGTCTTCACTGCATTGGGCAGCACGTTCAACCGGGCCTCACAACCGCAGACCATCTGCATGGCGTCATGTGGGTCAGTGGTTTGCTGATGTCAACGTTGTGAACAGAGGGCCCCATGGCGGTGGTGGGGTTATGGTATGGGAAGGCATGATCTACGGACAACGAACACAATTGCATTTTATCGAAGGCAAATTGAATGCAGAGATACCGTTACGAGATCCTGAGGCTCACTGTCGTGCCATTCATCCACCGCCATCACCGCATGTCGCAAGGATTTGTACACAATTCCTGGTAGCTGAAAATGTCCCAGTTCTCCCAGGCCTGCAGACTGACCAGATATGTCACCCATTGAGCATGTTTTAGGATGCTCTGAATCGATGTGCACGACAGCATGTTCCAGTACCCACCAATATCCAGCAACTCCGGACAGCCTGTGGGACAACATTCCCAGGCCACAATCAACAGCCTGAGCAAAGGAGAGTGTGGTGCTGCATGGGGCAAATGGTGGTCACACAAGATACCGACTGGTTTTCTGATCCACGCCCCTACTTTTTTTTAAAGGTATCTGTGACCAACAGATGCATATCTGTATTCCCAGTCATGTGAAATCCATAGATTAGGGCCTAATGAATCATTTCAATTGACTGATTTCCTTATATGAACTGTAACTCTTGCATGTTAAATGTTAAATTAAAACGCTGGTATCGCTTCACTTCTCAGCTTTCGTCGAAATGGATTCCCCATCAGTTCAGCCTGAAAATCTTTCAGTCTTTGGTCACCGCATCATTCTTGATTGCCACAAGCCTCACTGGCAGAACCGGGGCGAAACTCTGGCAGGTAGAATGATGAAAGATTTCATTTTCATGCTTGTTTTGTAATAAGCACGGCCAGACACAGAACACCACACGGGCATGATAACAGTGAAAAACAACCGTTAAAAAAATACAAGTCAAAGAGAATTTCTGAGATTATTGTGTGTAGTTTATTAGACGTAAACAACGGCACTGTTCAAGTTTGTGGGCACGCCACCTCTACCTAGCGGGCGGCATTAGCGTTCGCTACGAATGACGAACTTTGTGGTTCACTGATAAGACCAATACACAGTCAAAACTTTACGATTTTACCATTGTAATGAAAATGAGCCAGTTCTAGCTTATGGTTTGGATAATTATGTTTATGATAAAATCGTAATGTTGTTAATATAGTAATGATTATATGCCGTGGCAGAGCCAGGGTGAAATCACCCTTTACGACTGAAGCCTCTACCTTCTTCAGGACCTGTGATTATGCACCTGAACCAGTTTCCATTGAGTCTGCTGGCGACAATTACAATTGGGACCTCCGACTGCGGTTTGTCTTTATGATTGCCGTTCACCCAACAGACCTCCACGGAGATGGTAACCGCGACTCCTCAGCCCTTTTCTTAGCTACGGACTTTGATGTTGAACTTGCGGTCTGGCGAATTGCATTCCTGTGCAGTCTTAGCTTCAAACAGGAAACGGTGTTCGTTGATCACTGGACACTGGTTCATCGCGATTCCCGACTGGAACTTTTTTTAGTCACATTTTTCAAAAGTAGCATGAATTTTCCGCCTCCCCAACAAAACATAGCTCCCCATTCGACAGCGTGGGCAAACTGAACACGTGCATAATCAAACGCGCTGTCTCCCTCCAGAAAAAAAACCCATAAAACTGTATTTTTGATAAACTGTCTCTTTTTTGCATTGTAAAAATGTAAATAAAATCGATCAAAGTTCATTTGAGTTGCATATTTGTTAATTCTCCTCAGTTTGTAAGTGTCAAAGTAGCCTGTCATTTCGATCATTTGTGCGGTATTAAAGATTCTGCCAAAGTCTCCAGTCATGTAAAAATGACGCAGAATTGCATGAAATGCGTTTATAAAAAGGACACATTTTTCCCGGACCTTAAGCGGTTAAAAATGTTCCCCATGTGTGAAACTTCTCTAAGCGCCTGAATTCTACTGCTCTATGCTACTACGCAAATGCAATGTTTTATTACACAGGAGATTATCATGCGTTCCGGATCCTCAGAGCTCCCCAAGTCAACCTCTTCTCGTGCTCACTTTTATTTCCAGCACCTCCCGGGCTCCCAAGTGGCGCAGTGGTCTAAGGCACTGCATCTCATCTAGAGGCGTCGCTACAGACAACCTGGCTCGAATCCAGACTGTCTCACAACCGCACGTGATTGGGAGACCCATAGGGCGGTGCACAATTGGCCCAGCGTTTGGCCGGTGTAGACCATCATTGTAAATAAGAATTTGTTCTTAATTAACTGACTTTCCAGGTTAAATGAATAAATAAGAGGATGTGGAAAATGTCCCCCTGGTAGTTTATTTCCAGCGTCAGTGGCTCTAGGGTGCCTCTCAATAACATAACATTGCCTTTCTCCAGCTCTTTTGCAAAGTATCTTTTTGGTGAACGCAGGGAGCCGAATTTAATTGGCGAAAGAGCTGTTAATTTGGCTCCCTGATTTGCATACTGCTACTACTACTGCTGTTTGAGATCAAAACAAACATTTTTATGCAGATCATTATTTTGTAATTTATCTAAAAGAGAGAAAAGTGACAATAGTGTGTCAACCTGGTCCACGTATTTTAAAATTAAATAAACATTCCCAGGGTCAGATTGCTGGCAGAGACAATGGTATGAAAGTAGTAAGGGCAGGAAATCGGTCATATTGTAGCGGGTTTTATATGTATCACAGGAGAACCAAGAAATGAAGAGCGACACCACGGCTGTCTTTAAGGTTTTTATGTTGATCTGCAATTGTATTATGAAAAGACAGGACAGAAACACATCAGTCTCCAAGGCACCATCTGACAAGTTGTTCTTTCTCTCTCAGTGTTTTCTCGGACTCACACATCTCTCGGACTCACACAAATCACATTCATACATAAAGCCAGCAACAGCAGCACTTTTAGCACTCTGTAAACTATATTAATAACAAAAATAAAACTCTGAAAGTTACATGTTTCAATAATCTCATACTGATAGGGCTGTGTCTTTCGAATCCGGTATCAGGAAGAATAAAAGTCAGAATCTGTCGTTAATTATCTTTAATTAAATTCAAGCAATAAATGGTAAATGCAATTTTTGTATATACGGGTTCAATGTGTCACCACACAGGGTTAACAGAGAACTGACAGAATGTCAGTAAACAGCTGTTCTTATACTGTGATAGGCCAACAGACAGGTTGGAACTATCACAGTAGAGGCTGAGCGTGGTTTAGACTTGCTCAGCCTATCGCAGGCGCTCAGACTGGTCCCCACTTCTTGGGAGTCCTCCCTCCGTCGATGTATAAATTCCTACTGTTCTGGTATCACACCCTAGTTATAACAGTTGCTCAGTTCCTGCTATTGTGTTGTTCAGTATTTTTCCATCTCAGTTAAACCTCGTGATGACCACCCCTCCCTATACCTGATTAACCACAACTTTGTAACATGCCACAAGTCACGCCATGTGCTCAATATTGTCACACACACAGACAGGCAAGGCAAATGTAGCAAACAGCACACCGCTTTGCAACATGCAAGTCACACCATGTTGCTCAGTTCTTGTCACACACACACGCAGATGTATTAAGCAGTTGTTTAATCTCGTGATGATGCTCAACTGCACAAATGCAGATAGATACCTCACACAGCCAACATCAGATAATATTTAATCATATATATATATATATATATATATATATATATATATATATATATATATATATATATATATATTTATATTAATGGCTATAATGTAAAACACAGAATCCCACAATACTCCCTTATAACAAGATCTACAGCATTAACCTTGGTATGTTTAATTTATTTTCACGTTATAAACTTCTACAAAGGAGTAATCTGCAACACGTACCTTTCTCTCAGTGTTTTCTCGGCCTGAGGAGAACGGGCGCTACGGGTAGTACCAGGATGTTAGTAGGTGACGCAGGCACCCAGATTAAATAAAATACATTTAATGAAACAAAAAAAAACGAAGATGTTAACATCATTCAGCTACTGTAGCTGCCTACTGTGAGGGTTGAAAATATGCTTGGCCTATCATGAGGGTGTCTGTGTGTGTTAGCAGTAGCATTAGCGGAAAGGCTATGGCTAACCTTGGGTATAGGCAGTTATCATGAGTTGTTGGGGGCCACATACAGAACATAGTGTTGCGAGAACAAATGGTATTTTGTTAGATAACAGGAGCCAGATGTGTGATAACTGTATCGAGAGTATGAGCGCATAGATATTCTACACAGCAACAGTTACATCAATTTATTAAATTTTTATTTTAACTTTATTTAACTAGGCAAGTCAATTAAGAACACATTCTTATTTTCAATGACGGCCTAGGAACATTGGGTTAACTGCCTGTTCAGGGGCAGAACGACAGATTTGTACCTTGTCAGCTCGAGGGGTTTGAACTTGCAACTAGTCCAACGCTTTAACCACTAGGCTACCCTGCCGCCCCTATCAACTGGAGCGCCTGGGGGGACTGGGACCAGCCTGTGCGCCAACGATAGGCTGGGTGAGTTTAAACCACGCCCAGTCTCTGCTCTGTGACAGGCCAGCTGGGAAGCAGGAACTACTTCTGTCCGAGTATTAAAGAAGATACCGTTAGGGTCTTGTCCAGTTCTCTGTTCTACCCTGCGTGGTGCTACAGCGGACCCGAATATACGAAAATTGCATTTACCGCTTATTGCTTAGCTAATAAAAAGTACATAGTATACAATCGGTGACTCAGTGTCATACTTGTTCTAATACCAGATTCAAATTGACGCAACCCTTTACACTACCTATCATCAACAGGCAGCACCAGTAGCGCAACAATTCAAAATAGACACCAAAAGTAAAGATCCTGGTGATCATAGCGATCTGACTCCCCCCCCCCCCCTTCTGTCTGAACTTGGAATATTCCTGTTTGCGGGTTTTGGCCACTGACCCTCCACCTGGTTGTTCTGCGTTGTGAACTACTCTAATAATTTGAAGTTTGATGGAACAAAAACTTTTTAACTCTCCTACAATATAATGGGAAGAGAACCATGTTTTCCTATCAATTTCAAATATCATCTCAATCCCGTATGCCCTAAATCTCATCCTACACAACATATCTTCCTCCCTTCTCTTCCCATTATATTGAATGGAACATATGATGTGTAGGATGAGATTAGGGCATACGGGATTGAGATGATATTTGAAATTGATAGGGAAACAGCACTGGAATGTGTAGCGGCTGTACGGTAGAGTAAACGGTTGAACATACATTTCACAAAATAATGTATTGATATCGTCTTCTGTCCCCACTTGCTTCAAGATGTCCACCATTGTTCTTGTGCCCAAGAAAGCAAAGGTAACTGAACATAAATGACTATCGCCCTGTAGCACTCACATGAAGTGCTTTGAGAGGCTAGTTAAGGATCATATCACCTCCACCTTCCTTACCTGACACCCTATGACCCACTTAATTTGCATACCGCCCCAATACATCCACAGATGATGCAATCGCCATCGCATTGCACACTGCCCTATCCCACCTGGACAAGAGGAATACCTATGTACGAATGCTGTTCATTGTCTATAGCTCAGCATTCAACACCAAAGTAACCTCCAATCTCGTCATTAAGCTCGGGGCCCTGGGTCTCAACCCCGCCCTGTGCAACTGGGTTCTGGACTTCCTGACGGGCTGCCCCCAGGTGGTGAAGGTAGAAAACAATATCTCCACTCTGCTGATCCTCAACACAGAGGCCCCACAAGGATTCACCCATGACTGTGTGGCCACGCACCCCTCCAACTCAATCATCAGGTTTGCAGACGACACAGCGGTGGTGGGCCTGATTACCAACAACGACGAGACAGACTACAGGGAAGAGGTGAGGGCCCTGGTGGAGTGGTGTCAGGAAAATAACCTCTCCCTCAACATGAACAAAACAAAGCTGATCGTGGACTTTAGGAGACAGCAGAGGGAGCCCCAATCCACATCGACAGGACCGCAGTGGAGAAGGTGGAAAGCTTCAAGTTCCTCGGCGTACACACCACTGACAATCTGAAATGGTCCACCCACACAGACAGTGTGGTGAAGAAGGTGCAACAGCACCTCTTCAACCTCAGGAGGCTGAAGAAATGTGGTATGGCCCTTAAGACACTCACTTGTACAGATGCACAATTGAGAGCATCCTGTCGGTCTGCCCAACGCATCACCGGGGGCACACTGCCTACACCTACAGCACCCGATGTCACCGAAAGGCCAAAAAGATCATCAAGGAGTTCAACCACCCGAACCACGGCCTGTTCACCTTGCTATTATCCAGAAGGCGAGGTCTGTACAGGTGCATATAAGCTGGGACCGAGAGACTGAAAAACATCTTCTATCTCAAAGCCAGCAGACTGTTAAACAGCCATCACTAGCCGGCTACCACCCGGCTACTCAACCCTGCACCTTAGAGGATGCTGCCCTATGTGCATAGACATGGAATCACTGGTCACTTTAATAATGGAGCACTAGTCACTTTAATAGTGTTTACATACAGTTTTACTCATCTCATATGCTGTATTGTACTGTACTTTAGTCAATGTCTGTGTCCTGTGTGAATTTAAGTATGCTCTCTCTAATTCTCTCTCTTTCGGGAGGACCTGAGCCCTAGGACCATGCCTCAGGACTACCTGGCCTGATGACTCCTTGCTGTCCCCAGTCCACCTGGCTGTGCTGCTGCTCCAGTTTCAACTGTTCTGCCTGCGGCTATGGAACCCTGACCTGTTCACCGGACATGCTACCTGTCCCAGACCTACTGTTTTCAACTCTCTAGAGACAGCAGGAGCGGTAGAGATACTCTGAATGATCGGCTATGAAAAGCCAACTGACATTTACTCCTGAGGTGCTGACCTGTTTGCACCCTCGACAACCACTGTGATTATTATTTGACCCTGCTGGTCATCTATGAACATTTGAACATCTTGGCCATGTTCTGTTATAATCTCCACCCGGCACAGCCAGAAGAGGACTGGCCACCCCTCATAGCCTGGTTCCTCTCTAGGTTTCTTCCTAGGTTCTGGCCTTTTTAGGGAGTTTTTCCTAGCCACCGTGCTTCTTCACCTGCATTGCTTGCTGTTTGGGGTTTTAGGCTGCGTTTTGTGACATCAGCTGATGTAAGAAGGGCTTTATAAATACATTTGATTGAATGCCACACCGACATTGCTCATCCTAATTAGAGGTCGACCGATTATTATTTTTCAATGCCGATACCGATTATTGGAGGACCAAATAAAGCCGATACCGATTAATCGGACAAATTTTTATTTATTTATTTTTAATAATGACAATTACAACAATACTGAATGAACTTATTTTAACTTAATATAATACATAAATAAAATCAATTTTGCCTCAAGTAAATAATGAAACATGTTCAATTTGGGTGAAATAATGCAAAAACAAAGTGTTGGACAAGAAAGTAAAAGTGCAATATGTGCTATATAAGAAAGCTAACGTTTAAGTTCCTTGCTCAGAACATGAGAACATATGAAAGCTGGTGGTTCCTTTTAACATGAGTCTTCAATATTCCCAGGTAAGAAGTTTTAGGTTGTAGTTATTATATGAATTATAGGACTATTTCCCTCTATACCATTTGTATTTCATTAACCTTTGACTATTGGATGTTCTTATAGGCATTTTAGTATTGCCAGTGTAACAGTATAGCTTCCTTCCCTCTCCTCGCTCCTCCCTGGGCTCGAACCAGCAACACAATGACAACAGCCACCATCGACGCAGCGTTACCCATGCAGAGCAAGGGGGAACAACTACTAGAAGGCTCAGAGCGGGTGACGTTTGAAACGCTATTAGCGCTAACTAGATAGCCATTTCACTTCGGTTACACCAGCCTCATCTCGGGAGTTGATAGGCTTGAAGTCATAAACAGCGCAGTGCTTGACGCACAACGAAGAGCTGCTGGCAAAACGCAAAGAAAGTGCCACCGCTCAGTCAGATACTTAGATACTTGTATGCTCAGTCAGATTATATGCAACGCAGGACACGCTAGATAATATCTAGTAATATCATCAACCATGTGTAGTTAACTAGTGATTATGATTGATTGTTTTTTATAAGATAAGTTTAATGCTAGCTAGCAACTTACCTTGGCTTACTGCATTCGCGTAACAGGCAGTCTCCTTGTGGAGTGTAACGAGAGAGAGGCAGGTCGTTATTGCGTTGGACTAGTTAACTGTAAGGTTGCAAGATTGGATCCCCCGAACTGACAAGGTGAAAATCTGTCGTTCTGCCCCTGAACAAGGCAGTTAACCCACCGTTCCTAGGCCGTCATTGAAAATAAGATCGTGTTCTTAACTGACTTGCCTAGTTAAATAAAGGTATTAATAAATAAAAAAATTGTCAAATCGGCAGCCAAAAATACCGATTTCAGATTGTTACAAAAACTTGATATCGGCCATTCCGATTAATCGGTCGACCTCTAATCCTAATATTTATATATTTCTTAATTACATTATTTACCTTTAGATGTGTGTATTGTTGTGAATTGTTAGGTATTACTGCACTGTTGGAGCTAGGAACCCAAGCATTTCACTACACCCGCAATAACATCTGCTAAATATGTGTATGTGACCAATACAATTTGATGTAGAAAGGGAGAGGTTGTTTGACAAGGTCAGAGAGGTTAGATGAGAATGGGCTGTGGGTTGTATTTTGGGTGGGGGTGAGGGGAGTGGTGATGTTTGTTGGGAATGATTTGATTTGAAATTCAGGGTTAGTTAAGAGAATATAGTGGTATAGAGAGGTCGTGACCTGCATCTCCCTCCTGTACAGTAGGTGGCGGTGTATTCACCTGTCAGTTGGTTGGATTCGACAATAAAACAAAGAAGAAGCAGTACTCACTTGCTAAGAAATCTGTCAGAGTGGATACATCTTGGGTGTACATGCACAGAGGCATACCCAAAGATATGTATTTCTAACTAACACAAGCTGTTTTTTTGTCTTTACAACTTTAGCAAACCGTCAAGTCTATAAAACTTAGTGCACTTGTAACGGATGTGAAACGGCTAGCTTAGTTAGCGGTGCGCGCTAAATAGCGTTTCAATCGGTGACGTCACTTGCTCTGAGACCTTGAAGTAGTAGTTCTCCTTGCTCTGCAAGGGCCGCGGCTTTTGTGGAGCAATGGGTAACGATGCTTCGTGGGTGACAGTTGTTGATGTGTGCAGAGGGTCCCTGGTTCGCGCCTGGGTATGGGCGAGGGGACGGTCTAAAGTTATACTGTTACACACTGTTCATAACAGATTCTAGTTTTGGGAAAATAAAAAGTATGAGATCAGATGTTCCATCAGTGTGAAAATGTGTAGAATGTCAGCCCAGTTTCACCTCGTTCCATCCTTCCACGACACCTGACTGGACTTCCTCTCGCTACCATATTTGGTGGTGAGAAAACCTTCTAAACGGATGCTTCAGTTTTATAGCCCCTGTGACGTGGGTTACTCCTGATGTTTGTGGTGCTAAAAAGTTGAACATTTGCCAAAATTGTCCGTGATGAGATTCAAACTCACAAACTTTGGGTTGCTAGATATGGAGCGCTATATGTCCAACCACCTTTGTAAAATGTCTAATTTGAGTGCCCTGGATTTTTTACATGTAATTTATTTAACCTTTAATTAACCAGGTAGGCCAGTGGAGAACAAGTTCTAATTTACAACAGCGACCTGGCCAAGAGAAAGCCTATAGTATGTTAACTACGCCTAGTTTATGAGACCAGGCTGTGTATACCCGCCACCATTCAATAGCTTGGAGCAGGTAGCCTCTCCATATGGGTGATCTACTTTCCCACGACTCTGTTGTGCTCGTGTGTCCTTGTTCTAATTTCTTGTGACAGTGTACCAACCTGGGCGATACTCGGTTCGGTCGACAAGTATTGCGGCGCTGAGCGTTTGTTCTTGTGGTCTGTGTGACGTGTCTTTCCACCGGAACCATTCCGGTTTTAACTTTCGGGCTCGGAAACCTCGCCGACTCTGCAAGGTCGGTGCACCAGGAGACTGAATGTTTCGCTCTCGCGGACTTGCAGTTCTCCCCTGAGAGCAAAGGTGGCGCACCACGCCTCATCTCTCACAGGGCGCAGCCATCTTGCCTGGACTCTTCTGTGTTCCAAGGTAACCGAGCTATGCAAAGTAGCTAGCTCGCTTAAATGAGAAGTGACCATTTGCAGGACTAACGTTATAAGCACACTTACCCTTAAGGCCTGCCAACCTGAACGCCCACGTATGTAGCAAGAAATAAACGTGGCGTGAGTTACAACCGTGTTCTTTCACGAATAGGCAGGTCACACTCCATCCACGTATGTCCTTCGTTATAGTGTACGAGACAGGCTGATACTGTAGGTCCGTAGTAATCTTTACTATTATCCAGTATTGCGCAGTGTTTACTGTAGACGGAGTATATTACACGGTTGGCTTCATTTTCCAGTATTAGGCTGGGTATGTGCTAGCCACCATAGTGAGATTACACTGTTTTCCCTAAATTGGACACATCTCTATTGCATTGCTGTTTTTTCCAAACATAGTGTGTAGCTGGTTGGTTTCACTATTGTTTCTGTTGCACTCCATATAGTAGGCTACATACAGTAACTATCCTAGTTTTCCCTTAGAAACCATTTTTTTTCCAGGTATATTACACTGGCCTTGCACAGTGTGTAACTGGGTTTACTAGTTTTCTGTTGCACTACTTTACAGTAAAACAGTAACCATCTTAGTTAACCTTAGAAACTCACATCTCAGCTCTAGTACACTGAGGGTTTCTGGGAATAGCTGTGTTTACTATAGTTATACACTCCTTTACAGTACAGACAGTAACTATCATAGTTAACCTTAACTCTCATAAGAGCTCTGGTCTAACAGTGTGTTTCTGGGGTTGCCATCTTCTGTTCCACTGCAGGGTGTACACACTACCCTTCTCTTCCTTCCACAGAGAGAAACTACCATTTCCAGTATGGTGTTTTTCGCCTTGAGAAATGCAAGGACTGCGTCTAAGAAGGGTGGCACTGAGCAGTTATCTTGACGTGCTTGCCACCGACATTGGCAGCATCTCACAGGCCCAAAGGTCAAACTGAAAGAGGCAAGTGGAGTCCCCATGGGAATTAAATTAAGTGATGGGAAGGCTACGAACTCCAAATCCACTGCTGTAGTTCTGGCTCCTCTCATGTCTCATCGTCCTTCTGGTGTTTAGACGTCTTGGTTGACTGAATGTTTTTCAAATGAGTTTAGATTTAAAAAAAACTCATTATGGCCAAGGGCTCTTGTCTGACAAACATGTTAACCAGCCATTACAGTCCACATACACCCCTCCCATTGTTGCGGCTAGGGCAATGGACACTTCATTTTCACAGACACCGGCAATATGAAATCTTTATCAGTTATTCTTTATTTACTATGGTGAGAGAGCTCTGGGCTAGGACATATCCGAATGGACTGTAACATGGCATGGTTGGACACTGTTTCTGCAGCATTTTGCCTGGCGGGCCGGACGGCCTTTGCCTTTTGCTCTGGTGGTGCATTCTACTGGAGGAGTAACTGTCTTACCTGGACGATGGACTGGTCTGTGCCCCGCCCAGGGAACAGGCCACAACGGACATGAGGACCCTCTTGAACCACATTATCGTTCTGGGCCTCAACCGCTAACCCAGGACTAGTAAAGGCCGAAAGGCAGATCTAGGATGGGATTATCCTGCCCCATTTCATGAATTGACTTGCATTTTTATTTATGTATAATGCATTGTCCATATATTTAGGCTGATCTTATAATTTTATATGTTATTTAAAAAAATAATTAAAAAAAAATACATATGTGTATGTGTATGTATATATATATATATATGTATGTAACATATGTGTGTGTGTGTATATATATGTGTGTGTGTATATATATGTGTGTGTGTGTGTGTATGTATATATATATATATATGTGTGTGTGTATATGTGTGTGTGTGTATAATAATATATGTGTATATATATATGTGTGTGTGTATATATGTGTATATATATGTGTGTTGTAGGCTATGACATAATTTTGCATCTGTACCAGGAAGTTAAAATAAACCTAAACATAAACCTGGCATAGGCTTGAAATATATCAGACCGAGTGCAGGCAGATGAGGTTTTTGGCGGCAAATTTGTAATGCTATTTCCTGTGATAGCTGTATTTAATTTTGGGTGCAAACTGATCAATATCAACCGTTTCACTTGTAGCATTGTTTTTGTATTGATATTCACAATAATAACAAAAATGTATTTGATTTTTTTTTTTTGCAAAACCCTCAAACGAGGAAGGAGTCCGCGCTCGTGACGCACGGACGTAAACAGCATAAAAGGCGAAGGAACCTTCCAGTCCTTCCATTTTCTTCTCCCATCCAACCGAGGTAAGATTAAATATCCCGTATCTCCCACGAACATCTTTTAGCTACGCATTTGATAGGAACACATTCACTACAATGCACTAATGTGTAGCGTTTATTTGCATTGTTCATATACTATAAATACTATATATTTGCATTTGCTGCCATTAGTTAACCGGGTACCTATATTTAACTGTTGGCGGAATGCGGCAAAAGCACCTATCAGTAACATTGAAAGTTGCCTTTCGTCTGTTTTGTCGCCACTTTCAATCTAAAGCCATCCTTTTGTTTCAACTCCTCCACTGATCTTCAGAATTTACTCGACAAATAATGGACTTTATTTATAGTATTAAACATGTTCTGATTTCATTTAATGTTCAGGCCGATATCTGTCCGTTAGCATTGCAACGTCTTTTGATGATGAGAATTTACACAGACCTGTTCTGAATACCTGATTGTACTTTAGTATTTCTGATGAGAGACTTGCAATTTATATGTAACCGATAACTTTTTTTTTCGAAATGCTGCGTTCCCAGAACACGTGTCCGCAACTAGCGAGGTCACATGGCAAACACCGTTATTTAATGGCTGGCTTAGCTACCGGGGTTGTAACTATCATAAGTTCACTTTTTATAATTTTCTCCTTTCAGGATGCCGACGACTCGAATGTGCTGCTCTGGTAAGAAACATATTACTTGAATACCTGCTTCCGTGGTGGTTTTAGTTAGCAAGTTGCTAACCACGTGCCATGTTAGCTAGTATGCTAGCTTTCCAGTTAGGAGTGACGTCAGTCATTATAAACCCAACATTAGAGGTCTCTGCTACGGTGATGATAAAATGAACTCTCTCTTACCGAATCAGCATTTGAAGAAGCAACTTCTTTACCAGATTCTGAGTAGCATTTGGCCCCTGATTCGACTCGTTGCTGCGCTAATGACACCCTATTCTCAATAGTGTACTACTTATTAACGTTGATCTGGTCAGAAGTAGTTCACTGTATTGGAAATACGGGTCCATTAGCGACGATATCCGTGTCGGGTTCTATATGCCTGCATGTTGCCTGTTCATAAATGGACCTCCCTAACTTCCCCTCTGATCAACAGGAATGCAGGACAGATGCCGGGAAGTCCAGAAGAATGACACGTGAGTACATTGACTTTACCTCTAGGATCATTAGATGTGTTCAGCTTGTCTGCCCTTCACCTTTAGGGGATTCGCCAGGGCCCTTTATCTAATTCCCAAGCAAATGGATACAATTTCACTTTAAAGGTAGATTATTAAGTGAATATATGCTAGCATTAGCAATTTAAGAATATGGTTATCAGCTAGCATGCTAGAACATACCTGTAGACTTCGACGTCGTAATGCTAGCTTTAGTTGGCATTGGCGATCAAAGCTACAGTTACCATATCTCATTACACCTTGGGGTGGACTTACATTTTTAATTTTTTTATTAATAATTTCAAATCAATACAGTACATGAGGGAACACAAGCATACATAGATTACAAACAATCGAGCTAGGGGGTACAATATCACATTACAATTACACAAGGACCTTAAGGGACATGCATATGCTTTCAATTCTAACAGCTTTTTTGTCAGAGCATTTAACTGTCTTAAAATACAGTTCAATTTATTTTTGTAGGGTACGAAAATGTGGTTCTGTTTGTAAATGTTGCCACAGTTTTCTTACATGCATACAATGCCAAAAAGGATGCACAACTGTTTCTGGGTGGTCATTACAAAAGGAGCCATTTGAGTTGATGTTTTCCTTAAACTTCTTCATATAGTGGTTGGCAGGATAATATTTATGAATAATTTTAAAGGAAATTTCCTTAATTTTGTCTACTTGGGGTAGACTTTCAGAATGTGGTGACTGGCTGTAAATGATGATCCTCAAAGACAAGCATATATCTGATTTTTGGTGATGCTAACTTTGATCTGATGGCCTCCTTGTTCTGTGTTCCAAAGCCTCTTGTAGTAATATACAGACTAGTGGGTCACTAACTTGGATGTGTTCTTTGCTCAGGTCTGCATTACTTGTGACATGACTTCCTGACTTCAAGGCATCTGAACAGACTCTCCACTTGGAGTTCCATTCTGGAATAGGAATGTGGTGCTGGTGAGGAACATTTGAGTTTATTAACTGGTGTTCAGGACACTTCTAATGGCACCACATTTCTATATGGTCACTACATCCGGGCTTTATATGATGATCCATTGACAAGCATATGTCTGAATCTTTTGTGAAGATTCTCTTTATTCTGATGGGCTCTATTCAAGAACCTTCTTTCCCCTCATAGAAGCCAAGCTATAACTAACAGTCCTTTGTCATTCCTTCTATAGAATACCTGATTCCAGACCACGACTGGTGCGATTTGTGAAAATCCAGGTTGGTGAAATGTTAAAACACTGACATCATGGATGAAGGCAATTTCACTTTTGGGCTGGCTAACTGTACAAGATGGCTACCGGGACGTGCTACAGTCCCAATGATGATGAACTTAGCTCACTTTGAACCGATGTGAAACGACATGAACTACTGAGTGACTGTAGCTAATGCACCAGTTGTATGTTTAAATGTTCTTTACAGCAAAACACTAACTTCCTTTCTCATTTTAACAGACGTGGGGATGAAGTTTCCTGAAGGGATTAACACGCCCTTCACTGGTGAGTTCATCCAACTATCGTCCAACTATCAAACTGGGGTTCCCCACTACGGGTAGGATTGGTCTTCCACCCGTATACATGTTGGTGGAATCCCAAATGGGACCTTATTCCTTGTGAACTGCTCCTGGGTGGCGCAGGGGTCTAGAGCACATCCGGCTGTGATTGGGACCACCATCGGGCAGGTCACAATACAGTACGGCCAGTCGGTCTCGTCAATAAGTAGTCCACTGTATAGGGACTGGGGTGCCATGTGGGTTGAGTGACATGACTCCGTGGAACCAGTCACTTGAAGATGCTACAGTCCCAATGATGACAATCTTAGCTCACTTTGAACCGATGTGAAACGACATGAACTGCTGAGTGACTGTATATAATGCTGCAGTTAGTCATCGATTCCTCAATCATCACACTAATAAAATGATTGCCTTTCATTCCTCAGGGTCTGGGTGCTGTGGTCAGTGGCATTGCACCGTGGACTCCAACATACTGGTAAGTTGTGGTTCTGAAACGGTCCCAAGTGGTGCTTTATAGTTTATTGTATTGATATTTACACAGCATTGTTAACTTTACTTGTATAGTTTAGCTGAACATGACACGTTTGAGCTCTCCCAACCTTCTGCTGAACATGACATGTTTGAGCTCTCCCAACCTTCTGCTGAACATGATGAATATTCTCTTTGGAATCTCGTTCGTCTGAACTCCTGTTGAGAAAAGGAATAGCTGACTTCAGCAGAGGGCTACGTAACCTGTCATTAAGGCTACATATGTCATGTCTAACCCCCTCCTTGTGCCCTCATATCTGGTCCCCACCCAGACTGTAACCTGAAGCTTTTGTCTTCCTAGGTTCTTCTGTATGTGGCTGAACAGGAAGCCGTGATGCCAACTAGACTGGTGAGTTTTGGTTAATGAGTACGTTTGGTAATTGTTATGGGTAATGAATCTAGTCCTTGTGTCTTACCAGAGCCTCTGCCTTAGCCACAAGCTATAACCAGTCTAGTGTTATAACTCACTGCAAACAAGAGTACAATTGATGTTTGGTAGTTGTGGTGACTCTGGCTCCTAGTGATGACACCCGCATGCGTCTTACGCCCTGCGTCGACGACAGAACCTGCAAAGGTGGACCCACTGGCGTTGCCAGGGCAACAAGGGGACAGCTGGTTGGGGTTACCAACTGTCTGATGGGACCAGAGACTCACACAAAATAGCATTTGGCTCTGCATTGTTGATCCAAAATGGCTACTGTCTCTCAGGGTGGTAGTGCTGGTCTTGGATTGTTTAGATAGCTGAGGGATAACAACCCAGACAAAAAAATAGTCTAATGTAGTGTTCAACATGTTTATTTAGACTCCTCTCCTTCAGGTCCTGATGGTGGTACCAGACAAGTCACTAGAAGGTGCCTGTTACTGAACTACCTCAAGGTGTGTATGATTGACTTGACTTCTGTACTCTAATGTAGAAGTGATGATTTACGGTTACCGCCCCAGTCTGATGTTAAGCTGACTGATTGGTTACTGAACTGATCTATAGAGGTGGGGCTACTTTGCTGTACTGCAGTTTATCACATTAATACAGATAGAACATCTCCTCTTCCAGGTTCTGACTGTTGTACCAGACTGGCCACTAGAAGGAAGCTCTTTGCTGTGACAGTGAATGAAGGTGTGGAATCCAAGTTATTGTGAGTAAAAGTGTAGCACAACCAGCTGGCAGATTATTTCACTTAACTGCAATCTATGCTACTTCCTGATGTTATGACAATGACTGCAGCAGTCTGTCCATTCCTGGCTGAACGCAAGGCACAACATGAGGAAGTAGAATCAGCCACTCGTGTGGTGGGAAAATGGATTAGGACGATTCAAGGACAAGACTGAATAATAGATGTGAAATTAATAATGGTGCCACCTGTTGGTTAGTAGAAGTGATGACTTCTTATTACCGCCCCAGTCTGATGTTACGCTGACTGATTGGTTACTGAACTGATCTACTCTGGCAGTGTGTTCTGGTCCTGGGAACCCAGAGGGGTGGGTCCCCAAGATTAGTTAATGCTGTGCTGTTGACTGATCTAATGTCAGACCACTAGTTCTTACAATATCACTTAATAATCCCGCAACTCTCCTCCCCCAGTTGATGTCCTTGTGGGTCTGCAGTCTTCAGGAAGGTGTGTATGATTGTTTTTACAGCATCTTCACTGACCCAGCAAGCTGACTGATTGGTTACTGAACTGATCTATACTCTAGAGCAGTGTTTCACAATCCTGGTTCTTGGGACCGAGATGGAAGGTATTAGTCTTGAATAATCAGACCCTAATGTTATTGGTGAAATTCTGGCGTTTCTGAAATACTCTGGGATACCACCTAAACCTAGTTCTTGGGGGGGGGGGAACACTTGACAGTTTTTTGTCCCCAGGATTAGAATACACTGCTATAGACTGATCTCATGTCTGACGACAAGGTCTTACAATGTCACTTCATGGTTTCCTACTTTCTCCCTCTAGGTTTCTGCCCCTCTGGTTGAGGTCCTGGTGTCTACAGGGTTTGGAAAGGTGTGTGACTTTAGACGGCATCTTAACGCTCCTTCCACATGAAGCATTCTGGAATGTTGTAAATGATGAATTTCCTTCCTCAGTAAGGTGGCAGTCCTGTCCTGTGTTCTGGGGCTGGATCAAGGTCTGGCCTCCCATCGGTCCTCTTGTGGGTTGGGCAGACACTGACAAGCCTGCTCTTGTCCTTTGGGGCAGGGGTAAGGTGGGCTGCCTGCCTGGAGGGAGGGTGTCTGGGTGGGGGCTTGACCCCAGACCTTGGACCGCTGGCTGGATGGCTACAATGACTGAACTTGCATTCTGATCTGGTTTCAGAATGCTCTGCATATAGTCTGCAGTACCTAATGTACTTCTGCATAATGTTTAATTAGGGATCTGTTCCTTCCAGGTCCTGACTGTTCCAGCCTGGCCACTGGAGAACTGTTGCTGCACGACCTCAAGGTGTGTAGGATCAACTTTCACTTGATCTGTTGCCATTAACTTCTGTCCTTTATGATGTAGAAGTGATGATTTCCTGTTACCGCCCCAGTCTGATGTTAAGCTGACTGATTGGTTACTGAACTGATCTATACTCTAGAGCAGTGTTTCACAATCCTGGTTCTTGGGACTGAGATGTAAGGCTTCGTTTAGATTTACAGCTCAATTCTGATCTTTCACTATTTCGTTTTGAATAATCAGACCCTAATGTTGACTGCAGCTATTTACTGAAGTTGCTATAAATATAAACTTCAGAGAAATAATCTTAATGTTATTGATTAACCCCAGTTGTTTCTGAAATACTCTGCGATACCACCTAAACCTAGCTCTTGGGGGGGAAACACTTGTTGCCAGTTTTGTGTCCCCAGGATTAGAATTCACTGCTATAGACTGATCTCATGTCTGACTACAAGGTCTTACAATGTCACTTCATGGTTTCCTACTTTCTCCCTCTAGGTTTCTGCCCCTCTGGTTGAGGTCCTGGTGTCTGCAGGGTTTGGAAAGGTGTGTGACTTTAGACGGCATTTTAACGCACCTTCCACAAATCATTCTGGAATGTTGTAAATGATGAATGTCCATCTTGTCAAGTGGCAATCCTGTCCTGTGCTCTGGGGCTGGATCAAGGTCTGGCCTCCCATCGGTCCTCTTGTGGGTTGGGCAGACACTGACAAGCCTGCTTTTGTGCTTTGGGGCAGGGGTAAGGTGAGCTGCCTGTCTGGAGGGAGGGTGTCTGGGTGGGGGCTTGACCCCAGACCCTGGAACGCAGCTGGATGGCTACAATGACTGAACTAGTGTTCTGATCTGGTTTCAGAATGTTCTGGATGTAGTCTAGTAATCTAAGATGGGGATTATTTGGTTTTAAAACTGTTCTGTTTGTTTAGATCTGGTTGGCTGCTGAGGTGTTGCTGTGCTGGTGGAGTGTGAAGGTGTGTAGTGTTATTATAATACACTGAGTATAGAGGACATTAACACCTTCCTAATATTGAGTTTACCCTCCTGTTGGCCCTCCTGTTGTCTACAAGGGGTCTGTTAGCGTTCCACAGGGATGTTGGCCCGTGACACAACTGTGGGACGGCATTGGAGTCTAGTTAGCTGGATGTCCTTTGGGTGGTGGACCAGTGTTGATACACATGAGAAACTGAGCTTGACAAACCCAGCAGTGTTTAGTTGACACAAACCGGTGTGCCTGGCACCTGCCATACCTCATTCCAAGGATCTTAAATCCTTTGTCTTGCCCATTCACCCCTGTACACAATCCTTGTCTTGTGGTTTAAAAACCCTTTTAACCTGTCTGTTCATCTACACTGATTTAACCGTCACTTCAATAAGGGCTCGCTTTCACCTGGTCTGGTTAATGTATTGACCACTCAGTGGATATGTGTTGTAATGGAAAAGGGGGCAGATCAATATTAGGAAGATGTTAATGTTCTGTTGAATGTTCCTCTTGGATCATCACACTGACCCATGCAATGTGTTCTACACTACATACTCTGACGTGATGAGTCATCATTACCGCCCCAGTCTGATGTAACGCTGACTGATTGGTTACTCTCTGATCAAGTCATCTCATACCTTGTGTATTAGTCCCTACAGTATCACCAGGTTTTAATTCTCACACTATTTTCCCCTCTAGCTCTCCTGTTTTACACCTGCAAGCCCTCGTACACTCCTGATTGGTCAGCAAGGAAGTGGGATGTCTCGGTGGAACTGGGGGGAAACCAGGCCAAGTCAATTCAACCCTGTGACTGTTCTGATGTGTAAATAAACCTACAAATTAATACTTGTCCTATTTTTCTTTCTTGGTGGTAGTTGTTGAATTTGGCCATTTTTAATGAACCATGTGGCGTTCTGATTTATATACTGAACAATGATGTCAATCATCGCATGTTATTCAAGGTTATAAACCTGCACATTTGATGGTGACCGACTTCTCACTGGCTATTGGATCTTGACTGATTTAAGGTCATTCTTTGTTTTTGAAAATATGTTGAGCAGTGTTTAATCATGAAGTAATTCTAACACAATAGGATAGACATATTGAATAAATTCGGCTATGACGCTACCGATGCCACTACAGATGGTGGATAAAGTGTTTACTCAGGCCTTTACCATTGGGTCGAAAAGAGGATTACGGTATGGAACTGCATGGCTATGACGGACATCTGTGCCGGCTTGTAGTTCCGGAACCTCATTATGGTGGAAGGGATAGGTTTTTGTGATCAGTAAGAAAACAAATTGACCAGGCGCTGCGTGGTCAATTTGTTTGCGTTGGCCGTGAAGCATTTACGGTGATTTGGTGTCGGGCCATAATTTTGTGGAGTAATGCAGAGCTGTTAAGGAAGTGCGTTAATACAGGCCCTACCGTCAACCAATAGTATTAATGCGAACTGTAACACAATTAAGCACAGTGGTAGAATTTGGGTTCTGACAACTACAAGGTAATTCAGTTGGTTCATGAGGCTAGTTTCCCGGACACAGATTGAGCCCAATCCGGGACTGCATTAACATAAGAATTCTGGTGATTAACGGGAGAGAAAAAAGCCGTACGTACAGTGGTATGAATGACGCAAATATTAATTTCTAAAGTTTGCTTTGCTCAGTTTAAGATATATTTCTGTCAGACGTTACTATTGAATAATGAAGTATAATTACAAGCATTTCATAAGTGGTTGTCAGAATTTTGGGGAGTTTGTTTGTTCACCCGCCTCTTGAGGATCGCCCCAAACAATCGGGAAGATGGTAGAAAAAGTGTTATAGACTTGTTAATTGTTTACTCCAAGTGTAACTGTTCACACTGCTATGCCTTATCTTGGTCAGGTCGCAGTTGTAAATGAGAACTTGTTCTCAACTAGCCCACCTGGTTAAATAAAGGTGAAATTAAAATCAGAGAAAATGACTTTACCCCAGTCCTCAGCAGTCAAATCCCTGTACCTTTTGCAGGATATCAGTCTGTACCTGATGTTTTTCCTGCAGGTAGTGGCTTCTTTGCTGCCCTTGTTGACACCAGGTCATCCTCCAAAAGTCTTTGCCTCACTGTGCGTGCAGATGCACTCACACCTACCTGCTGCCATTCCTGAGCAAGCTCTGTACTGGTGGTGCCCCGATCCCGCAGCTGAATCAACTTTAGGAGACAGTCCTGGCGCTTGCTGGACTTTATTGGTCGCACTGAAGCCTTCACAATTGAACCGCTCTCCTTAAAGTACTTGATCTGAAAAATGTTAGATTTAGGTGCAATCTTACGGGCAGCAATATCCTTGCCTGTGAAGCCATTTTTGTGCAAAGCAATGATGACTGCACGTTGCAGGTAACCATGGTTGACAGAGGAAGAACAATGATTCTAAGCACCACCCTCCTTTTGAAGCTTCCAGTCTGTTATTTGAACTCAATCAGCATGACAGAGTGATCTCAGGCCTTGTCCTTGTCAACACAGCTGTGTTAACGAGAGAATCACTGACATGATGTCAGCTGGTCCTTTTGTGGCAGGGCTGAAATGCATTGGAAATGTTTTTTTGGGATTCAAATTGGATTATTGGTATAAAATTCCTTTAATCACTCAGATGGATGGTATTTTCTGTGGCATTCAAAAGGTCTTCGTCTGACATTGGACATGGTGTCAAACAACCTTTCACCTGACTGATGCATGCTTTCCTTAAAGGAAAATTCCACCCAAAAAACGGTCTTTTGGTATTTGCCAAATGCATCATATGGGGATTCATGTATTTTGAAAGTTCCATATCTTGAGAACCTGATTTGTTGATAAGCAAAACATTTTGGGACGATGTCACAGTGGACTAATGAAGCAAATACCAGAAGATGGTTTTTGGACGGCGTTGTCCTTTAACTGGTTTCTAGAACTCCCTGGAAAACTGTATTTTATGATGTTATTCTGTAGTCCTGAAATTAAAACCTTTTCAAGACATGAAGTCGAACCATGGTGGAGTGACTGAATTTAATATACAGTTACACACCAACACTAACCATGGTGGAGTGACTGAATTTAATATACAGTTATACACCAACACTAACCATGGTGGAGTGACTGGATTTAATATACAGTTACACACCAACACTAACCATGGTGGAGTGACTGAATTTAATATACAGTTATGCACCAACACTAACCATGGTGGGGTGACTGAATTTAATATACAGTTATACACCAACACTAACCATGGTGGGGTGACTGAATTTAATATAGTTATACACCAACACTAACCATGGTGGGGTGACTGAATTGAATATACATTTATACACCAACACTAACCATGGTGGAGTGACTGAATTTAATATACAGTTATACACCAACACTAACCATGGTGGGGTGACTGAATTTAATATACAGTTATACACCAACACTAACCATGGTGGGGTGACTGAATTTAATATACAGTTATACACCAACACTAACCATGGTGGGGTGACTGAATTTAATATACAGTTATACACCAACACTAACCATGGTGGGGTGACTGAATTTAATATACAGTTACACACCAACACTAACCATGGTGGGGTGACTGAATTTAATTTAGTTACACACCAACACTAACCATGGTGGAGTGACTGAATTTAATATACAGTTACACACCAACACTAACCATGGTGGAGTGACTGAATTTAATATACAGTTTATACACCAACACTAACCATGGTGGGGTGACTGAATTTAATTTAGTTACACACCAACACTAACCATGGTGGAGTGACTGAATTTAATATACAGTTACACACCAACACTAACCATGGTGGAGTGACTGAATTTAATATACAGTTTATACACCAACACTAACCATGGTGGAGTGACTGAATTTAATATACAGTTTACACACCAACACTAACCATGGTGGAGTGACTGAATTTAATATACAGTTTATACACCAACACTAACCATGGTGGAGTGACTGAATTTAATATACAGTTACACACCAACACTAACCATGGTGGAGTGACTGAATTTAATATACAGTTATACACCAACACTAACCATGGTGGGGTGACTGAATTTAATATACAGTTATACACCAACACTAACCATGGTGGGGTGACTGAATTTAATATACAGTTATACACCAACACTAACCATGGTGGGGTGACTGAATTTAATATACAGTTATACACCAACACTAACCATGGTGGGGTGACTGAATTTAATATACAGTTTACACACCAACACTAACCATGGTGGGGGGAGTGAATTTTAATAACAGATGCATTGAAGTGAGGCACTGGTTGGCAGAAAACCAACCAACTGCTGTAAACATCACTCAGTATGATGCTATTGTCTAGTAGCAGCCTAACAGATCTGACAGGTGTACGACACAGCAGCATCACTGAGTGAGCCAACTCATTTTCATAAACAACCGCAAATTAATTGGTTTGAGTTCAATCAAAACGCTGATGTGCGTTTTGGTCGTTGAGTCAATTAGACCACGGACATTTCAAGCTTACCGGTATCTTTCTAAAAATGTGTTCCTGCTTTGTGATGTCATCCCCCTCCTTGTTGTTTGACATGACAAGCAGTACAGGGGCATGATGTCACAAACACACTGGTACCCAGACTGGAAACCAATTAACCCTAGTCCTGGTACCCAGACTGGAAACCAATTAACCCTAGTCCTGGACTGGAAACCAATTAACCCTAGTCCTGGACTGGAAACCAATTAACTCTATTCCTGGACTGGAAACCAATTAACTCTATTCCTGGACTGGAAACCAATTAACTCTATTCCTGGACTGGAAACCAATTAACCCTAGTCCTGGACTGGAAACCAATTAACCCCTAGTCCTGGACTGGAAACCAATTAACCCCTAGTCCTGGACTGGAAACCAATTAACCCCTAGTCCTGGACTGGAAACCAATTAACCCTAGTCCTGGTACCCAGACTGGAAACCAATTAACCCTAGTCCTGGACTGGAAACCAATTAACCCTAGTCCTGGACTGGAAACCAATTAACCCTAGTCCTGGACTGGAAAGCAATTAACCCTAGTCCTGGTACCCAGACTGGAAATCAATTAACCCTAGTCCTGGTACCCAGACTGGAAACCAATTAACCCTGGTCCTGGTACCCAGACTGGTACCCAATTAACCCTGGTCCTGGTACCCAGACTGGAAACCAATTAACCTTAGTCCTGGTACCCAGACTGGAAACCAATTAACCCTAGTCCTGGTACCCAATTAACCCTAGTCCTGGTACCCAGACTGGAAACCAATTAACCCTGGTCCTGGTACCCAGACTGGAAACCAATTAACCCTGGTCCTGGTACCCAGACTGGAAACCAATTAACCCTGGTCCTGGTACCCAGACTGGAAACCAATTAACCCTAGTCCTGGACTTGAAACCAATTAACCCCTAGTCATGGACTGGAAACCAATTAACCCCTAGTCCTGGACTGGAAACCAATTAACCCCTAGTCCTGGACTGGAAACCAATTAACCCTAGTCCTGGACTGAAAAGCATATGTGTCTGGGACACTTCCCCTAAAACTAGCATTATAGAACTGATTATGTTGTCAGCTAACAACATCCCACAGAGCGGAGGTTGAGAAACACTGAAGCTTCTTCAGATGTGTTTTATTAATGCAACACCCAGGATGTTAATCTGCAGTGGAAATGTCCTTCCCTCACAGGAGGCTTCTGAGGCTGTGTTGGACCTGATTAGAATGAGGTTTTTACAGAAAAGCAGGTTGATTTTATTTAGTTAATTTCTTTGTTGTTAGTTTGTATGATATTTTATTTTTACCCAAATGTTTTACTTTTTTGGGATCCGTATTATCCACCCGCACAGTAGATGGCGGAATGCACATTTAATTGTTGCGAACGCCAGTATACCATAGAAGAAGACAGAGGAGCAGCGTCATCAACAGCTGATCATTCATGGGTTTTCATTCAGGTGAGAGAGAGTTGTTGGAGTTTCTCCTCCGTGTGTTTAAACTTTCATGTACTCTTTTCAAGATGCCGATGACTCGGTAGAGAATATGCATCAGGTAAGCTGCATATTACTGAAATGTCTGCCATGCATGGTACAATGACTCACATTTGCGGCAGTAAAACGATGCAAGCGAGCGTTAGTTTGCCAACTGGCCAGTTTGGTGTTTTTTTGTTATCACCTGGTTTACCACGTGTCATGTTGGTGTTAGCTAGTAGGCTAGCTCCCCAATTATTAGTGACTGCACCATCACTATTAGTGAATGCACCATCACTCTCTTAACGAATCAGCCTTTGAAGAAGGAACGTACCAGATTCTGAGTAGCATTTGGCCCCTGATTCGACTGTCGTTGCGCTAATGACACCCTATTCTCAATAATGTACTACTTATTAACGTTTATCTGGTCAGAAGTAGTAATGTCAAACGGTATTGGAAATCAGGTTCCATTTACGACGCTACCGATATCGGGTTGTATATGCCTGCACGTTGTCTGTGCCCAATGTTTGTACCATGTTTTGTACTGCTGCCATGTGGTGTTGCTACCATGCTCTTGTTTTAGGTCTCTCTTTATGTAGTGGTGTGGCCAGTGTTGCCAACTAATTTTCAGGGTAAGTTGCTAGAGGCATGTTCATGTGACGCAGAATACACAACCTTAATGAAATTGATTTGACATTTGTTCAGGTACAGACTCCCACTCTTTCCTGTACTTCTGGCTGTACCATTTTGATTGAGACATGTTGATTGATGTTAGTTCTGTTCAAGATCAAACATTCGTGACCAACTATATTCATTGGGTTTGTCTCGTCGAACCCGTACTACTGATGCTGCAGTCAGCCAACAATGCTGCTTATGCACGAGCTGAACGCCTGCTGGTGACGTCACTCACAATGCATTTCAGCAGCCAGGCGCGTGTGTTGTGACTGAGAGAATCGTTTTTGTGACATTTAGAGATAAAATGTGTGCATTTTAGCTTTGAGTCACTTTTCAAAAGTTGCTAAAAGTTTCAAATACATTTTAAAAAGTAGCTAAATGTGTTGCTAGGTGATGATTGGGGGAAAAAAAGTTGCTAAATCTAGCAACAAAATTGCTTGGTTGTTATCACTGGGTGTGTGTGGTGTCAATGAGCTGTAATATCAATACCATTTGTAAAGCGCAATTTCTCCCCTTTCCAACAAAATGATGAGCCCTTCACGATGCCCATCTCTGCTTGATTCAAGAAGGCAATGAGCTCCGTCGGGTCTTTTTAAAAATAGCAGGTGGGGAAGCTAAACCGGCTGCGCCATCGTGCATACATGTATTTTGTCCCTCCACACCAAACGTGATCACTACACGCAGATTAAAATATCAAAACAAACTGAACCAATTACATTAATTTGGGGACAGGTCGAAAAGCATGAAACATGTAGGACAATTTAGCTAGCTAGCTTGCACTTGCTAGCTAATTTGTTATTTTTTAACTAGCTTGCTGTTGCTAACCCATTTGTCCTGGGATATAAACATTGAGTTGTTGTTGTACCTGAAATGCACAAGGTCCTCTACTCCGACAATTAATCCACACAAAACGGTCAACTGAATCGTTTCAAGTCACCTCTCCTCCTTCCAGGGTTTTTCATATTTGAACTTATATGGTGATTGGCATCTAAACTTCCATAATATTACCACGACAACCAGCAACACAGCTCGTCATTCAATCACCCACGTGGGTTTAACCAATGCTTCTATAAACCAATGAGGAGATTGGAGAGGCGGGACTTGCAGCGTGTCTGGGTCAGAAATAGGAATGACATCTATTTGAGCCCTTGGCAACGCAGAAGCTCATTGACGTGCGTGAGCAGTGTGGGTACAATAATTGAATAACAGACTCCAAAATGTATTTTGCAACACGCGACACGAGCGGTGAAGTCAGGGTATGATGGTGAGGAGAGATGTCATGTGGGGGATGTCATTACGGCGGTGCTAAAGTGATCTTCAGAAGTAAACGGCGTCTTTTGAGAGTCATGCTAGCTTGCAGTGATGATGCAAAAAATGACTAGGTATCCCCCCCCCCTTATCCTGTCCCTTGTTTTTAAATGGTGAGGGTTGAGAGAGGCTGTAAGACAGAATGAGTTGCTTTTTGCGTGCTGTACGTTACGCCATGACACGTCACGATGTAACATACATCGTCTGAGGGGGGTCAATTCCCCCCCCCCCATATTTTCTCCAATACTATAGAGCCAGTACCATGTCAATCAACTCTTGAATAGAAACTTAGTTCACAACCCAGATTGTGATGTCAACACAGTCACATTCGTTTTCTTTGCAGCCTCGTTTGAATGTCGCGGTTGCGCACGTTTGTACGTAATGAGGTTAGCGTTCGTTACACGGTATTGGAAATAAGGTTCCGTTAGCGACGGTACCAATATCGGGTTCTATATGCCCGCACGTTGCCTGTTCATAAATGGACCTCTGTAATTTTCCTCCTGGCTGTGTCCTGCTTCTCAGCCCTTCACCTTAAAGGGATACTTCAGGATTTTGGCAGAGGCCTTAATCTACTTCCCAAATCAGTGGATACAATTTATGTGTCCATTTATGAGAGAAGTTAAAGGTAGTTTCATAAGCGAATATTAACGAGCATTAGCGCAGCTATGAAGTATGTGGTTGTCAGCTGGCATGCTAGAACATGCCTATAGACTTCCAGTCATTATGCTAGCTTTAGTTAGCATTGGCTTGCAAAACTACATTTAACTTACCTCATACTGGACTCTGACATAAGGTCCTCTGCCCAAAATCACTAAGTATGTCTTTGTGTGCACTTGGCAAATGGTCATGGATTTACAACTAAATTGGGAAGTGCCTTTTGAGGTGGACGTTCAGCATGTGGTAACTGACTCATAAGTGACTGTGTGTAAATGATCTTCCTCAAAGACAAGAATATGTTGGATAAATATAAATATTTTTTTGTGACGGTGATCTTTGATCTGGTGGGCTCTATTTAAGAACCTTCTATCCTCTCATAGAAGCCAAACTAACTGAAAACTGTAAACAGCTGAACCTGCCAAGTTAAAAAGCTTGTATAGAAACGTTATTTTATGATTCTCTCTATAGAATACCTGATTCCAGACCACGAGACTGGTGCGCTTTGTGAAAATCCAGGTTGGTGAAATGTTAAGACACTGACATCATTTGACATAGGGCACTATAAAGGGAAGTGGGGTACTATCTTAGACCAGGACCCATGTACTATAAAGGGAATAGGGGGTGACTTTGGATGTAGACACTTTCACCTTTTGGCTGGCCAACTGTACAAGATGGCTTCTTGGAATGACTGTTTAGTTTCTATGGCTACCGTGACATGCTACAGTCCCAATGATGACAATCTTAGCTCCCTTTGAACCGATGTGAAACGACATTAACTACTGAGTGACTGTATATAGTGCTGCAGTTAGTCATCGATTCCTCAATCATCACACTAATAAAATGTTTGCCTTTCGTTCTTCAGGGTTTGGGTGCTGTGGTCAGTGGAATTGCAGTGTGGACTCCAACATACTTGTAAGTTGTGGTTCTGAAACTGTCCCACGTGGTACTTTATAGTGCACTATTTTGACCAGAGCTTTAAGGGCCCTAGTCAGTTGTAGTGCACTAGAAAGGGAAGTTTTTCCCAGAATAACAATCGTTCTCTGCAACATGATAAACCTTTTTAGAATCTCATTTGTCTGAATTCCTGTTGATGTTAAATGACCTGACACCCTGCTGAGTAAAGAACCCTCACTTGACTTTCTTGTTGCAGGCTAGTTACGTGTCCTCTTTATTTTATTTTTCACAGTTGACTGTCCTGAAACAAGATGGCTGTTCTGGGCTGCTTTTAAACCTCTACAGGATCCGTGTCCTGAAACCTGGACAGCTGCTGCTCAGTATGTGACTAGAAAGGCTTTCGAAACAACAGCCAACTTTTCCGGGACATCGACATGTCTTATATCGTCAGAAAGCTTAAATGTTTGTTCATCTAACTGCAGTGTCTAATTTTACAGTAGCTATTACAGCGGGACAAAATACCATGCTATTGTTTGGGGATAGCGCACAACAACAAAACACTTATCAATGCAACTTGTTTTGATACATTCCCCATATTGGCTACACAACATGTCAATTAGCCTAATGAAGGTAAGCCGTCGTTAGGCACCAATGAGACCAGCGGTGTTCACTTGATTGACAGAGTCTTGGTCCATGGACCACCTATCATTTTGAAAGCGGTCTAGCTAGATAGCCAATGAACTGGGCTTTCCAGCGGAATGTGAACGCCTTTTGTACTGCAACAGTGTTCATTCTCTGGTGAAAGCAAACAGGACTCACGGTAGTTAATGATACTCAGTGGTTCGTTCTCTTCTACAAACTTTCCTCAAAACTAAACTAAAAAAGAACATGGCTACTACTAGTGGGAAAGCTACATCGAAGTCTAAGTTTACAAATTTGGATGAAAACATTGTGGAAGTTGACTGGGAGAGTGACACAGAACTAATGGATGAGGACTCCACGAGTGAGTCCAGTTGTGATTCCAGTGAGGAAGAAATGTTTTTGGAAGGAGAGGATCCCCTTTTGGATCGGTGAGTAAAATAGGTTTTCCCGTCTCATGCTAATGCAGCTGTTTAAATGGTTGCATATTCATTTGAGATATTTCTATATAGATCTGAGGCATACAATGTATTAGCATAGCCTACGTGTATTTTCTGCTGGCTATGACATGCTATTGTTTTTCAATGTCTTATTGCCTATTGGTCCACATGTTTCATTAGTGATTGTGTTGTGCATTTGATGTGTTGATTCAGTGCTCACTCCCTGATAAAATAAAGGTTAAATAAAATAAGTCAGAGTTCTAAACATGTTTATTTATTTTTTCATCCTCAATAGAGGTAGAGACTCCGATGACCTCTGGGAGCCATCTCCAAAGATACCACATTCAAGTCCATCCCACACTTGTTCAAACGTAGGAACGGGTTCCTCCAGTCTGACCCCTGCTGCTGTCTCTGGCTCCACACCCACCCCCACCCGGCCATCTAGAGGTGTTATGAGTCCAGACCAGAAGCGGAGGAGGGCTGGTGTACCAGCGGCAACTACAACCGAGGGAGAGGACCGTTGGCGCACTGTGCTAGAGGATGATGTGGAGCCACGTCGACCAATATTTCGACCTAAAAGGCAGCCGGGACCTCAGCTGGACATGACTGGAAAGTACAGCCCCCTTCATCTTTTCCAGATGTTTTTCTCCTTGTCAGTTCTTGATTCGCTTGTGTCTAACACCAACAAGTATGGGGCTAAGAAGCAAGCAGGAAAGAAAGAGGCCTGGAAGCCCATTTCCATCCAAGACCTGTACTGTTACATCTCACTGGTCATTTATATGGGGCTAGTTAAGTTGAAAACACTGAAGGACTACTGGAGAAGCTCAAGACTCTACCAACTGCCTTTCCCCACCACTATCATGTCTTGTAAGAGGTTTCTGACTGTCTCGCGAGCGCTTCATATCAGTGACCCACAAGCTGACGACAACAATGACAGGAAGAAGGGCACAGCAGGCTTTGATAGGCTCTTCAAAATCAACCCTCTCTACTCCAGCATTGTTGAGGCCTGCAAGACCCATTTTCAGCCTTCCCAGAACCTGTCCATAGATGAGAGGATGGTAGCCTCAAAGGCCAGAATTGGCATCAAACAATATATGCCTAACAAGCCAACAAGATGGGGTTACAAACTGTTTGTTTTGGCAGATTCTGCGTGTGCCTACACTTGGAATTTCTTTGTTTATGAGGGGAAGTCTATCTCAGCCACCGGTATGGGACTTGGTTATGATTCCGTTATGAAATTATTGGATTTTCCACTGCTGGGGAAGGGCTATAAACTATTCGTGGATAACTTTTACACAAGCCCGACTCTGTTTATAGACCTGAGGAAGCTGAATGTATGGTCTTGTGGCACCATTCGTCCCAACGGAGTGGGTTTTCCCAAAACAAAAGTAAACGACATGCCTAAGAGGGCAGAAAGGGGGACCATACGATGGATTCGGAAAGATGACCTGCTCTTTGTAAAGTGGATGGATGCCAGAGAGGTGATCATGTGCTCCAGTATCCACAAATCGTACAGCGGCGATCACATCCGCAGGCGTGCGAAGGACGCTAATGGGACATGGACCAAGAAAGATGTCCCCGTTCCAGCTGCTGTTAAGGATTACAACAAGAGCATGGGAGGTGTGGACCTGTCAGACGCGCTGATAGGCTACTATAATGTTCTCCACAAGACAATGAAGTGGTACAAGACATTGTTCTATCACTTCATCGACATTGCTGTGGTGAATGCATTCATCCTCCACAAGGAAATGGCTAAGAGCTGTGGAAAGACCCCCATGACACAGCTAGCCTTCAGAGAGCTGCTCATCCAGGAGCTTGCTGACTATGGCACAAAGACCACTGCAGCACCTTCTGTCCCCTCTACCTCTGTCCCCTCTTCTCCTGCCTCCAGTAATGTTCACCTGCCAAAATACATCAGTGCAGACCTGAATGTGCCTCAGGGCCAAAAGGGCACAGTAGGGAGGCGTCGTTGTACTGTGTGCCACAGGAAATCTCCCATCACCTGCACTACTTGTGCTGTAACCCTCTGCTTTACAACAGAGAGAAACTGCTATGGGCTTTGGCATCAGCAGCTCAATCTGGTGTAGAGAACTGTGGGTGTTCTAAATACTCTAATTGTAAGTAGTTATTTTTTTTCACCCTTTGTTTGTGGTGTGAACACTTCTGACATTAGATCAGTGTTGGCTGCTAACTTGGCCGTTTTATCTTAAATCGTTCACTTCTGTGTTTTGGGAGGCATTGGATCGGCGTTCTCGTTGCGTCTCCTGTTTAGTAACTTTTATGTAGGGATGCTAATGATCCATTACGTTTGACATTCCTGGGAGTGTGTAAACGTTATTGTTAAAGCATTTTTAGTATGTCCTCTATACGTATGTACTTTAAAATGGACCAATTTGGACAAACTCGTGAGGGACACCTGGGGAAACTGCATAACAAATATTATGTAGCTCTCTCATTCTTGAATGTAAACTTTGCACACACATTGTTACCCTTTTGCGGACAACAAATGTTTTTCTATATTTTTTTTATTTGATTTGATCTTTTACTATGGTGTTATATTCTCCTGCATTATTCTCACCCCTCCACAAACTTCAAAGTGTTTTTCATTTCAAATTGTGTCACGACTCCCGCATGTCCTGAGCTACAGGCAGTTAGATTTTGGGTGTCATTTTAGGTGGAAATTGAGATGGATCCTTACCTAATGCAGGTATGGATCCCTCCAGTCTAAATGGATGTTCTAACACCAGTCTTTCATTTGTCCTTAAAGGGGTAGTTCATTGTGAAGTTTTTGAAATATGTTTTTATTGGTATGTACAGAATGTTTCTATACAAGCTTTCTTACTTGGCAGGTTCAGCTGTTTACAGTTTTCAGTTTGATATTGACACAGCATTGTTAACTTTTACTTGTTTAGCTGAACATGACACGTTTGAGCTCTCCCCACCTTCTGCTGAACATGACATGTTTGAGCTCTCCCAACCTTCTGCTGAACATGATGAATATTCTCTTTGGAATCTCGTTCGTCTGAACTCCTGTTGAGAAAAGGAATAGCTGACTTCAGCAGAGGGCTACGTAACCTGTCATAAAGGCTACATATGTCATGTCTAACCCCCCCCCCCCCCCCCCCCCTCCTCCTTGTGCCCTCCTCGTATCTGGTCCCCACCAAGACCTTATCTTGAAGCTTTTGTCTTGGGTTTCCTCTGTACGTGGCTGAACAGGAAGCCGTGATGCCAACTAGACTGGTGAGTTTTGGTTAATGAGTACGTTCGGTAATTGTCATGGGAAATTAATCTCTAGTCATTGTTTCTTAACCAGAGCCTCTGCCTTAGTCACAAGCTATAACCAGTCTAGTGCTATAACTCACTGCAAACGAGAGGGAACAGTTGATGTTTGGTAGTCGTGGTGACTCTGGCTCTTATTGATGACACTTATTCTGTCGCACCGTCGGCGACAGAACCTGCAAAGGTGGACCCGCTGGCGTTGCCAGGGCAACAACGGGACAGCTGGTTGGGGTTACCAACTGTCTGATGGGGACCGGAGACTCACACAAAATTGCTGTTGGCTTTGCATTGTTGATCCAAAATGGCTGTTGGCTTTGCATTGTTGATCCAAAATGGCTGCCATTTGGTTTAATATGAAGAAGTATGAAACGCCAGTAGCAGCACAAATCACTGGGGTGGATGGGCCACTCAGGATGTCGTCAGTTAATTTATATTGTCTTGCGTTACCATCAATCGTTTAAGCAGGATTGAAGTTAGAATACGGTCTTCCAAATAAACTACATTCTTGTCTTGATGTACGGGGCCCTTGTCAACACTTTCCCCGTATTTAGTCTCTCGGGTGATTTGTGCTGGTCTAGGATCAGTGGTCTTTTAGTTAGTCGTGTTCCCTCCCCAGCTGATTGGTTACCCCTCTGATCTATCAGACAATAAAGCCATCTTTGAATGTAGTGCTGTTCAGCATGTTTATTTAGACTCCTCTCCTTCAGGTCCTGATGGTGGTACCAGACAAGTCACTAGAAGATGCCTGTTACTGAACTACCTCAAGGTGTGTGTGATCGACTTGACTTCTGTCCTCTATAATGTAGAAGTGATGATTTACGGTTACCGCCCCAGTCTGATGTTAAGCTGACTGATTGGTTACTGAACTGATCTATGCAGTGTTTCACAATCCTGGTTCTTGGGACCGAGATGTAAGGCTTCGTTTAGATTTACAGCTCAATTCTGATCTTTCACTAATTAGTCTTGAATAATCAGTCCCTAATGTTGTTGGTGAAACTCTGTTGTTTCTGAAATACTCTGGGATATACCACCTAAGCCTAGTTCTTGGGGGGGAAACACTTGTTGACAGTTTTGGGTCCCCAGGATTAGAATTCACTGCTATAGACTGATCTCATGTCTGACTACAAGGTCTTACAATGTCACTTCATGCGTTCCTACTTTCTCCCTCTAGGTTTCTGCCCCTCTGGTTGAGGTCCTGGTGTCTGCAGGGTTTGGAAAGGTGTGTGACTTTAGACGGCATCTTAACGCTCCTTCCACATGAAGCATTCTGGAATGTTGTAAATGATGAATTTCCTTCCTCCAGTCTGGTGGCAGTCCTGTCCTGTGTTCTGGGGCTGGATCAAGGTCTGGCCTCCCATCGGTCCTCCTGTGGGTTGGGCAGACACTGACAAGCCTGCTCTTGTCGAGGGGGCAGGGGTAAGGTGGGCTGCCTGCCTGGAGGGAGGGTGTCTGGGTGGGGGCTTGACCCCAGACCCTGGACCGCAGCTGGATGGCTACAATGACTGAACTAGTGTTCTGATCTGGTTTCAGAATGTTCTGGATGTAGTCTAGTAATCTATGATGGGGATTGTTTGTTTTTAAAACTGTTCTGTTTGTTTAGATCTGGTTGGCTGCTGAAGTGTTGCTGTGCTGGTGGAGTCGGAAGGTGTGTAGTGTTATTATAATACACTGAGTATAGAGGACATTAACACCTTCCTAATATTGAGTTTACCCTCCGAACAGCCTCAGTTGTCTACAAGGTGTCTAAGCGTTCCACAGGGATGTTGGTCCGTGACACAACTGTGGGTCGGCATTGGAGTCTAGTTAGCTGGATGTCCTTTTGGGTGGTGGACCAGTGTTGATACACATGAGAAACTGAGCTTGACAAACCCAGCAGTGTTTCAGTTGACACAAACCGGTGTGCCTGGCACCTGCCATACCTCATTCCAAGGATCTTAAATCCTTTGTCTTGCCCATTCACCCTCTGAGTGGTACACAATCCTTGTCTTGTGGTTTAAAAACCCTTTGAACCTGTCTGTTCATCTACACTGATTTAACCATCACTTCAATAAGGGCTCGCTTTCACCTGGTCAGGTTAATGTATTGACCACTCAGTGGATATGTGTTGTAATGGAAAAGGGGGCAGATCAATATTAGGAAGATGTTAATGTACTGTTGAATGTTCCTCTTGGATCATCACACTGACCCATGCAATGTGTTCTACACTACATACTCTGATGTGATGAGTCATCATTACCGCCCCAGTCTGATGTAACGCTGACTGATTGGTTAATCTCTGATCAAGTCATCTCACACCTTGTAGTCCCTACAGTATCACCAGGGTTTAATTCTCACACTATTTTCCTCTCTAGCTCTCCTGTTTTACACCGGCAAGCCCTCGTACACTCCTGATTGGTCAGCAAGGAAGTGAGATGTCTCGTTGGAACTGGGGGGAAACCAGGCCAAGTCAATTCAACCCCACGACTGTGTTTTGATGTATCAATAAATCTACATATTAATGCTTGTCTTATTTTCCTTTCTTGGTGGTAGTAAATCAGACATGGTAAATCTGGCCATTTGTAATGAACCATTAAGTTTTCTGATTTCAATACTGAACAATGTGACATTTCCTGTCAACTCACATCTTTACGTCGTTATTCTAGGTGGTTTGAAACATACACACGTAACTGACATGGCTAACTGGCTATAGAAAGTTGCCTGACTTCAATTATTTTACGGCTTTGATTTGTTTTTGAAAGGCTGTTATAGTGTGTAGCATGTACAGTCATGTAGTAGGCGTTTACCACTATGGGGTAGTAGGTGTTTACCACTATGGGGTAGTAGGTGTTTACCACTATGGGGAAGTAGGTGTTTACCACTATGGGGAAGTAGGCGTTTACCACTATGGGGTAGTAGGCGTTTACCACTATGGGGTAGTAGGCGTTTACCACTATGGGGTAGTAGGCGTTTACCACTATGGGGTAGTAGGCGTTTACCACTATGGGGTAGTAGGTGTTTACCACTATGGGGTAGTAGGCGATTACCACTATGGGTTAGTAGGCGTTTACCACTGGGGTAGTAGGTGTTTACCACTGGGGTAGTTTGTAGTAGGTGTTTACTGTTAACCTTGCATACTGTGGTGCTGATTTAAAAAAAAAAAAAAAAAAGTAGTTTATTTTTAGTGTAAATGGGCTTTTAGGAGATATTTTAGCAATAAGTCCTGGGGGGTGTGGTATATGGCCAATATATCACGGCTAAGGGCTGTTTATGTAAAATGTTCAGTGTAAATTATTAAAAGTAGTCATTGTGCATTGCGTTGTATGGCTTTTTAAACTTTGAAATCAATCATTTTTGATTGGAAAATCTGAGTCTCTTAAGTAATTGAGTAATTAAGTAATTGTGGGCTGCCTATCCTTCAACCCTACAATGATTTTGAGGGGACTTTATCATGAATAATTGGGATGGAGGGACACTGCAATACCAAATAGGAGAATTGGGATGGAGGGTCACTACAATACCATACAGGAGAATTGGGATGGAGGGAGACTGCAATACCATACAGGAGAATTGGGATGGAGGGAGACTGCAATACCAAATAGGAGAATTGGGATGGAGGGTCACTACAATACCATACGGAGAATTGGGATGGAGGGAGACTGCAATACCAAATAGGAGAATTGGGATGGAGGGTCACTACAATACCATACAGGAGAATTGGGATGGAGGGAGACTGCAATACCATACTTCATCTGCTGGAGAGGCGCTGTGAACATGGATACATGGCTTCTACTATCTTAGTTGGAGAAAGGCACAGGACTATAGCATTCCTTAATGGTTTTTTGATTTCCCAAGGACAACTCCTGTTAAAATATAACTTATACATGACATTTCCTTTTTGTTGTCCGGTATTACTGCCAGATATTTTGTACTCGTCTCAGACGTCCGATGTTGATGTGGTTTGTCTTCGTCTGTAATCTGACAAGTGAAATTATTCGTAGGCCCAGTCATTCAGTGTGGTTTCAGAGGCTACAGGTCAGATTGTTAGCCTGCCTGTTCCCAGATCTGTTTATGCTGTCAGGTCAACGACTCCTTGCCTTGCCAAACAGGATAGCACAAACAGGTCCGGGACCAGGCTAACACATTGTAGCTAAAGATTTGTTCTACAGTATATATAGGCCTACGTCTAGCCATATACAATGTATAACTGTGGTGTATACTGTTAAGTTAATTACTTCTCATGTTTCGGTGAGCATTCATTGCTTTTCATTATATAGTGGGAAAGGAGTGCTCATCTCAATATGATCTCCTGAATAAATGAAGGATCAATACAATAGGATAACTTCTCCCTGTGGTGTGTGTGTTGTTGTTGTAAACCTGACGACCAATACAGGACATTTAATTGAAACACTTCCTACATATATCCAGTAGATGGTGGTAGAGACTCTATGCTTGTTCTGTTTAATCAATGGGAGCAGCAGGCATGCTGCACTACACAGTTCAGACAAAGACCCAACACAACACTATTGAGGACTATTTATTTAAAATATACATCTTGTAGTGTACAACAACATAGTGGACATGCACGAACATTAAACCCCCAAACTACTGCATCCATGTCAACATCTAAAAAAACAAGACAAATATGAATATCTCTTATCTTTCATTAATCCCCTCAGAACTGTTCCCCCTCAAAAATGTTCCCCTCAGAACTGTCCCCCTCAAAAATGTTCCCCTCAGAACTGTTCCCCCTCAGAACTGTTCCCCCTCAAAAATGTTCCCCTCAGATTTGGTTCCCCTCAAAAAATGTTCCCGGTCCCAGAGATCCGTAGTTCTAATACCTGCGCATCCATGGAAACCGAGGCCACAACGAGCGGCCCCTGTTCCACAATGACACGGGCTTCTTTGCAGCATCAGACGCTTTCTGGTCCTTCTCTTCCTCTTTGGCTTCCAGACTGCTGGTGGTGGAGGGTAGGGCCTTGCTGGGAGAACATGCAGTCAGTCCCACATCGGCTCTCTCCTGTGGGTTCCTCAAGCACGGCGGTGGGGGTGGTACTCACAACAACCCCTTCTCTGGTACGGTTGGTGGGGGTCAGAGTAGTGGTGGTGATGTTGTCACTGTAGTCAGATAGAACAATGACTGTGTAGTTACCATGGACAGAGCTGCTTTCAGCAGAAGGTACCATGGAGATGCTGCTGCTGTTTCCCTGAACAATCCTACTAACTTCAGTTGGGACTTCAATGTCTGCTGTGCTGTTACCCTGGTTACCTGTCGTACTGACTTCAGCCGAGCCCCAATCATAGTCAGTGTTGTCAATGGTGGTGGTGGGATGGTGACTGGCACTGGAGGTGGTGTTACCACAGCTACAACTGCTACAGTTGTTCTCTCCGCTCCTATTCTCCTCCTCTTTCTCCAACCCAGAGCCTAGTACCTCTAGTTCAGCATCATCAGCAGATTGGAGGTGGTCACTGTCAGGTTCAAGAGGAGAGGAGGAGGATGAAGAGTGGGCAGATTTTTCACTGCTGGCTACATTCACATAGTTAGAGTAACTAGGTTCAGAGTCAATATAGTCAATGTAGTTCAGCACAACAGTTGACTTTGTGGTGCTTTCATTAGGATCCACAGACTCCAAGGAAGGATAGCCAATCATAGGAGCCGCAATAGGAAGCACTTCCTTGTTCTCATTCTCGCCACTCTGCTCCACGCTGGTACTAGTAAGCGCAGGTGATGTTGTTCCTTCGTCTCCGCTGGTAACAGTACTCTGGTAGTCATTGGTCGCTTCGATGGAATCTTCATATTCAGTGTAGCCAATGGCGGAAGAGGAAAGGGTAACGGCTTCCTGACTTTCATTGTGAGTTTCTTCTTTTATAAAGTACAATTTGTCGCTGAAGCCACTAATAGCAACTGAGGCTGAGTAGTTGGCCTCAGCGCTAACATTATAGTGACCTGTTATCACAGAGCCATTAGCCTCAGCGCTAACATTATAGTGACCTGTTATCACAGAGCCATTAGCCTCAGCACTAACATTATAGTGACCTGTTATCACAGAGCCATTAGGATCAGCGCTAACATTATAGTCACCTGTTATCACATAAGCATGATTAATAACGTCGATCAGGGGGTCTGAGAGTGAAGCATCCTGAGTAGTATTAAGATAGCCACTGGCTTCTTCCTCCTCTTCTTCCCGCTCTACCTCCTCCTCTTCTTCCCGCTCTACCTCCTCCTCTTCTTCCCGCTCTACCTCCTCCTCTTCTTCCCGCTCTACCTCCTCCTCTTCTTCCCGCTCTACCTCCTCCTCTTCTTCCCGCTCTACCTCCTCCTCTTCTTCCCGCTCTTCCTCCTCCTCCAGGCCCAGCATCAAGTCTGTGTTCGGTTCAGCCTGCGCTGCCGTCTCAGTAACTACTGCACTAGTATCTATTGTGACAGTAACGTTAGTGTTGTTACGATGTAAACTAAGACTGGTGTTGCCATCGGTGACCGAGACAGAATCTGTCCGATGAGTGTAGAAGTCAATGACGTCAGGGGCTGACATGGGATCAACGTTTAGATCGGCTAACGGATCACTTGTTTCCAGCACCGCCACAGATCCATTCGGATGAGGATAGTCCTCCAAAGTTACAGAGAGATCTTCAGTGTGGCCACTAGCGTTGCTCTGGCTAATGTTGGTTCCATCAAGAGAGTTGTTTAGCTCAGAATAAGAAATAGCAGAAGAAGAGGAAGGTGTAACATCACTGCTGTTATTCCAACCACTAGCGGTCGCCATTTTAGTTTCGTTGTCTATCCGTTCAGTGTAGCCAATATTGTGAGCTGATGATGATGATGATGTTTGACCATTGATAAGTTGACTGGCATTCCGGCTGGCATTGAATTTGAGACCACCACTTGGAGAAGTTGTGGATATTGAGTCAAAGTGGTCAGTATTGCTAATGGTTGAAAATCCAGATAGATCAATAATATCTTGATGGGATGGTGTGTTGTGCTGATCTTTGAATGCTGGTGTAGGATTGTGGTGAATTTGGTTCAGAAGATTTGATGGGGAAGGAGTGAGGACATCTTGGCTTGTTGAGAGGTCTCCCTGTGGCTCCAATGTGTAGGCAGCAGGGATGAGGGGTGCTGCTGGGAATGGGATGTACCTCAGTGACCCTACAGGAGAGGAGGGGAGAAACAATGACTGTACTGTAGTGGGCTGGTTTGGATGTGACTGAGAATCATAATCTTGAGAACCATTCTCTGACTAGGCAAGAATACAGAATATCTGGCTAAATTGTGGCTAAGTAGTGGCTAAGCATGGCTAAATTGTGGCTAAGCATGGCTACATGCTTAGCAACTACAACACGTTTTATTGAACCTTTATTTAACTAGGTAAGTCAGTTAAGAACAAATTCTTATTTACAATGACTGCCTACCAAAAGTCAAAAGGCATCCTGCGGGGACGGGGCTGGGATTAATAATTTCAAAAATATATATATATAAAAAAAAGAAACATCAATGACAATGATCTACATCTAATATAGTAGACAACGTTAACGTTACACCATTGACACACCATAGACTATTGTTTGTGAGTGTTGACACACGATATATTATCAGCTATATTGTGTTTGAGTGATTCTTTATAGAGCGGTGTTTGTGTAATATTTTATGGCCAGTTGAAGCATCATAATTTACACACAATTCAATTGCAATAATAACTGGTATTGTCTTCGAGCTAATCTGACAGCTCTCTTTTTCAAACAATCACAGCTAAAGTTACGCGTTCGTCCTTGCTAGCCTGAGAGTGACACTTGGCTAGCTATAGCTATCAAAGAACCATTAGCTATGCTAACGTTACATTAGCAAATGTTGCTAGCCAATTAATTATTAACCAAGTTATTTACCTTCATCAAATAGCAATAAGAGGACACAGAGTATCAAATGACGACGGCAACTCCTCATCGCTGGTTCAAATCAACAGAGATATTATTATTAGCAGAATTTGCAAAAAAATTAAATAATAATAATTATCAACTGAAACAGTTTAGCTACTGCATCATTTTCTCGATTGAAAATACTTTTTATTTGAATATACCAATGAGGTCAAAGAAATATAACATTGTGCATTTTTATTGGTTACTTCAAAAGATTCTAAATACTGTAGTAACAGTCGCTAGGCGCTGTCGACAAACGTTCTGTCTGTCGCGACATGGCTGGTACACTGGCGTCATTTACTTCCTTTGGCATCTTTGATAACTTCTAATTTGGTCGAAAATGAGTTAATGACACTTAGTCTAGTGTATTGTGTTTGGGAGAAAATGGGGGTTTCATATTAGCAGTAACTGCAAAAAGTTATTGTGAAACTAAGGTAAATTGCAGTAATTTAACATACTGCTTTATAACTTGGTTTTAACCGGCCCTTGGCTGTAGTTAATGTCTTGATACAATCAAACCTGTATGACACTGACTGACAGTTACACACACACCTACATTGCTAATCTAGGAATACAACATCATGGCACAGCATTGCCGGGTGGAAAGGATGGTTGAATTTGCTCTGAAACGCCGACATCCAGACACTGGTAACAACTAAGTAGATCTGAAAACATAATTAATTAGCTAGCGACCATAGACTAACAATGCCACCGGCTCCCATAAAAGGAGATCTGCAATCTATTATCCCAATAATGAACTATATCCTGAAATGTCATTTTATGGTTTCTTTGAATTAGTTCACCACACACAGCCAGTGACAGCCATCTAGCTGGAGCTGACCAAAATTTTAAACAACCTACCTAAATTAGCAATATATTTGTGCTACCTGCTCCCATAAAAGGCGATTATCAATGTATACTAGCTTCAATCTATTATCCCTATAATTGTATTCAGACATTTTATTCAGACATTCAATGTGTTATTTGAATCAGTAACGTTACACCACACACACGATCGATAGCCAGCTGACAGTCAATTAGACGCGCACCCCATACAGAGTTCGTTAATTCACCCTGGAGAGCCAGAGGCTAAAGCTAATGAGCAGTTACCGCCTTTTGCCTCTGTAGGGCAGTATACAGCTGACCAAAAATTGTATTTTCTTAGGAGGATGAAAAACAAAATATATTTGAGAAATTGTATTTTATTTAAGGACAAAGGCTACAAAGATGGCACAAGTAATACAAAGCATTTATTTTTAAACTAAATATAACAATTTAGTCATTCAAGTGCAACACAGAAGAAATCAATTCTCCACCAGCTCAGTTTAGCTCTCATATAATTCTGAGCTTGACTACAATGCTGCAAGAGGGAGATGTTATGTTGTGATTTAAGCCAATAATTAAAAATAAATAAACTCTTTGGTAAGATATTATTGAGAGAGATTACACAGAAAAGTGTGAAAACTGATCATATAGTAAATAAATTAACATGAATAAATAATGTATTACATGTGTGTTGTGTGCAACCTCCTTTTAGACCAAGTCAGAGGACCAAAGTTTGAGAGCGTTTTTTCGTACCCTCATGTCCCCCATAGTTAGTTAATTTCATGGTATGACAACGTTCTCCTTTTATGAAACAAACATAACACACTTGGGGTACATTCAATAGGTACAAGGATAGTGAAACATACGTTATCAGGTCTCATCTTGGGCTACGTTCATTAGGCACATGGATAGTAAAAAATACGTTATCAGGTCTCATCTTGGGCTACGTTCATTAGGCACATGGATAGTAAAAAATACGTTATCAGGTCTCATCTTGGGCTACTTTCATTAGGCACATGGATAGTAAAAAATACGTTATCAGGTCTCATCTTGGGCTACTTTCATTAGGCACATGGATAGTAAAAAATACGTTATCAGGTCTCATCTTGGGCTACTTTCATTAGGCACATGGATAGTGAAACATATGTCTCCCTCAGGTTGCACAACACTGAAACCACCCTGCAGACGGTCCTCCAGAGAGGTATGAACTTCACCCTGTGAGGAAGTGTTAAACCCATTCCCTATTTAGTGCACTAGTACAATAGTGTGCTATTTTGGAATTCAGAATAAGAATGAGTTAAACTTTGTGTACTTCCTGGTGTTAATCAGGTGCTGTTCATATTGATCATTGATAAACCCGTATGTACTAGATCAATATCACTGATTGATTAATCAACTGAACCATACATTGAGGTGAACACAGGTCATTTGCGTTGAGAACACAAACGGAACGCTCTGTCCAAGCCAGCCTCAATCTCAAATTACAATATGGGCGTTACATAACCTGATTGGAACAATTGCAGTTTACAGATTAGATGAACAGGTTTGTGAATCCTATCTGTATTCTGCTAATGCTGAGGAATGGTGCATCTCCCTTGATGGTGGTGGTGATGATGATGAGTCAGGTGTGAGCGTCACGCTGTACAGGTTAGTGACGAAGGTCTCCCACCCTCGACGGAACGCTCGGTCGAAAGTCTTGAAGGGGATAGAATGAATAATCAATACAGGTGACCAAGAAAACATTGAAATAGATTTTCAAAATGGCCTACAGAGTTAATTTAGCATTTGGGCTCATGGGGTGGTTGACGTAAACAGATCAGCCATTGGACTCTGACCAGACCGTTCATGATATGGGTATAGAGGGTCATATAATGTTTACATAAATAACTAATTACTGGCTGCTATTCTTGGAATGTAACTGTGGAACGTGGAACCTGGAACTTTAACCCATTGTTCCTCCCTCTAGGAGAATTCCACAGGGAGGGGAGGGGAGAATGTGTTAAGTAATCCGTGTCCTGTCCTCTGTTAAAATGGAACTAGGTAAGAAGGTTAACAGGTTGTAGCAGGTTGTAGCAACATCAACATTAACAGGTGGAGGCAAACAGGTGGAGGCAAAACACACACTACCATCCTCTCTCGTTCTCTCACCTTGCGGTAGTTCTTCAGCGTGCTCCTCTTCCTCATCACCTTCATCTCCTCCTGTCTCTTCATCTCCTCCTCCTCTTCTTCCCTCCCTCTCTTATTGTCCTTTATCAGAACCTGGTCATCTGCTTCTTCTCTGCTCGCAAAGTGGACCAGCGTCCTCTCGTCTTCTGTTCTCTCTTTCTCCCTCTGTCCTTCTTCAGTCTCTACCCTCACCTCCACCTCCAGGACCTCCAGGACAGGGGTCTGCGTCTCCATCTCCGTACCCAGGATCGGGCCCTCCTCCCTGGGGGAGACCGTCAGGGGCTCGGCCCCCTGTTTCTTCCCGGTGCTCCTCCCCCAGCGGCTCCTTCTCACTTCCACCGCAGTGACCTCCAGGACAGGGGCCTCCATCTCCGTACCCAGGATCTGGTCCCCCTGCCTAGGGGAGATCGCCTGGGGTTTGGCCTTCCTGGAGCTTCTTCTCCAGCGGGAGCTGAGCCGGCTGGGTTTCCTTCGGAGGAGAGTGGTGTCGTCATCTTCCATCATTCCCTCGTTGAAGTCAAACACCCCAGGCTCTCCCCGGTCCGTCTCTCCCCCCGTAGAGAGCTCTGTGGCTGGGCACGATCCCCCCCAGTCCCCCTCTCTCCCCCGCTCCTCCTCCTCTCTTCCCATCTCGGGCTCATCCAGGCGACCGTAGAACCCAGAACTCTTGTCCAGGTACTTTGGAGACCTGACGGAACCGTTTCTGGGACTCTTTCCGATCGCCATCTTTTCTTTTGTCTCTCTCCTTCTCTTCTCCTTTGCGATGCAATGTATCTCTCTGTTGTTTTTATGTCTTTAAAGCTGGGTGAGAGAAAGGGGGGTGAGAGAAAGGGGGGAGAGAGAAAGGGGGGAGAGAGAAAGGGGGGAGAGAGAAAGGGGGGGAGGGAAAGGGGGGAGAGAGAAAGGGGGGTGAGAGAAAGGGGGGAGAGAGAAAGGGGGGAGAGAGAAAGGGGGAGAGAGAAAGGGGGGTGAGAGAAAGGGGGGAGAGAGAAAGGGGGGAGAGAGAAAGGGGGGAGAGAGAAAGGGGGGGAGGGAAAGGGGGGAGAGAGAAAGGGGGGTGAGAGAAAGGGGGGAGAGAGAAAGGGGGGAGAGAGAAAGGGGGGAGGGAAAGGGGGGAGAGAGAAAGGGGGGTGAGAGAAAGGGGGGAGAGAGAAAGGGGGGAGAGAGAAAGGGGGGTGAGAGAAAGAGGGGAGAGAGAAAGGGATTCATGTCTTAATGTAGCTCTTCCAGATAGATGATCTCATTCTCTGTACTATAGAATTGCATAGACAGTTTACACACACACACACACACACACACACACACACACACACACACACACACACACACACACACACACACACACACACACACACACACACACACACACACACACACACACACACACACACACACACACACACACACACACACACACACACACACACACACCAGAGGTTGTGGACTGGGTGGTTTTTGATTCAGTATGAAATAAGACAGAAAGAAGCATTGTGCTGGATGAGATACAACAGTAATGTGCCAGATAATATTTATCTGTGTGTTTATCTGTCACTCCATCTCTCTCTGTCACATCATCTCATCTGGGTGACAGAGAGTTCACTGTGTGTGTCTGTGTGCCGCCTCTGTGTGTTCAATTTATGACGGAGATAACAGGGACTCCTGGTTCCAGACTCACTCAGACTTTGACTCTTCGCTCTCGAGTTGGAGCCTCAAACACTGCCAGCTTCCACGCACCCTATTTCCTAGGTAGTGCACTGCTTTTAATGGGCCCTGCTCAAAAGTAATGCACTAAATAGGGAATCTGGTGCCATTTGGAACGTAGACCTATGAGTCACATCATGACTATCTCCATTACAGCAGGTTATAACTGTATGTCTGTCTGTATATATCTGTCTGTATATATCTGTCTGTATATATCTGTCCGTATATATTTGTCCGTATATATCTGTCCGTATATATCTGTCTGTAATATCTGTCCGTATATATCTGTCCGTATATATCTGTCCGTATATATCTGTCTGTATATATCTGTCTGTATATATCTGTCTGTATATATCTGTCTGTATATATCTGTTCGTATATATCTGTCCGTATATATCTGTCTGTATATATCTGTCTGTATATCTATGTCAGTATATATATGTCTGTATATATCTGTATATATCTGTCTGTATATATCTGTCTGTATATCTATGTCAGTATATATATGTCTGTATATATCTGTATATATCTGTCTGTATATCTATGTCAATGTTAATTAACTCAGACTGTTGTCAAACCATTTCACATGAAAACTCATAGACATGTAAAACACTATCTAAACGTTTCCTTCTGTCTCACTAACTGTAACATGTGAACCATGTGATTGGTTATTAACATTGACATAGATATACGGACCATGTGATTGGTTAGAGATTTACAAATGCTTGTCTGGTTAGAAAATCTTCTTTGGATTTTTGTCAAATTCGCTAATATTGTTTTTAACATGGAGGTAAATCAGGACTCCAACGCATTATTCAGTCAGACAACGTAACAGCATTTATACATAACTAACATACTTTAGTGAATACTGGAAAGTACAGAGTGAGAGAGATGAAAGAAAGAGAGAATGATGGAAAGAAAGACAGAAAGAGAGAAGGAGAGATGAGAGAGCGCTCTCTCTCTTACCTGCCGTGTCTCTGTGTTCCTGGGTGATCTTCTCTATGTGTTCTGAGTGCCTGTTGCTTTGGGAACTCTTCTCATATCTCCTCCGTCACACACCCTGCCTGAACTTGCTGTCAGAGCAAAAAAAAAAAAAAAAAAAAACACCCACACCATCTCTCTGACACTCACAAGCCTGATGGAGGACTGGTTGACGTACACACTGACACAAACACAGATAGATAGGGAATATAAGAGATAACTACATTAGGGCCCTCAAAAAATAATGCACTGTGTAGGAATGTATCCACTGACACACATAGATACCCAGTACTGTTGTTAGTTCTGAACAATCATGACGATCATACTAACTGTTACACAGAACGCCCTGACTAGATGTCTTACATAATCAACATGTTCTCTTGAGATATATAGTACCACACATAACTAGATTGATGGTATAGCAACTGTTGTTACACTGTACTAATTGGTATGTCTAACTTACTCGTGTGCACGTGGTCGTCTCAGCACTCAAAACTAAAATCAGGCACATGAGACTATTGTGTACACATAAATAGATTAAGATGTATAGCAACTAGAAATCTGTTTGGTCTGTTGTGAGGGTCTGCTGTGATGGCCAGTTTGGTCTGTTGTGAGGGTTAGTTTGGTCTGTGTGAGGGTCTGTTGTGATGGTCAGTTTGGTCTGTTGTGAGGGTCAGTTGTGACAGTTAGTTTGGTCCATTGTGAGGGTCAGTTTGGTCTGTTGCGAGGGTCAGTTTGGTCTGTTGTGAGGGTCAGTTTGGTCTGTTGTGAGGGTCAGTTTGGTCTGTTGTGAGGGTCAGTTTGGTCTGTTGCGAGGGTCAGTTTGGTCTGTTGCGATGGTCAGTTTGGTCTGTTGTGAGGGTGAGTTTGGTCTGTTGCGAGGGTCAGTTTGGTCTGTTGTGAGGGTCAGTTTGGTCTGTGTGAGGGTCAGTTTGGTTTGTGTGAGGGTCAGTTTGGTCTGTGTGAGGGTCAGTTTGGTCTGTGTGGGGGTCAGTTGTGACAGTTAGTTTGGTCTGTTGTGAGGGTCATTTTTGTCTGTTGTGAGGGTCAGTTTGGTCTGTGTGAGGGTCAGTTTGGTCTGTGTGAGGGTCAGTTGTGATGGTTAGTTTGGTCTGTTGTGAGGGTCAGTTTGGTTTGTGTGAGGGTCAGTTTGGTCTGTGTGAGGGTCAGTTTGGTTTGTGTGAGGGTCAGTTTGGTCTGTTGGGAGGGTCTGTTGTGAGGGTCAGTTTGGTCTGTTGTGAGGGTCAGTTTGGTCTGTGTGAGGGTCAGTTTGGTCTGTGTGAGGGTCAGTTTGGTCTGTGTGAGGGTCAGTTTGGTCTGTGCGAGGGTCAGTTTGGTCTGTTGTGAGGGTCAGTTTGGTCTGTGTGAGGGTCAGTTTGGTCTGTGCGAGGGTTAGTTTGGTCTGTTGTGAGGGTGAGTTTGGTCTGTTGTGAGGGTCAGTTTGGTCTGTTGTGAGGGTCAGTTTGGTCTGTGTGAGAGTCAGTTTGGTCTGTTGTGAGGGTCAGTTTGGTCTGTGTGAGAGTCCGTTTGGTCTGTTGTGAGGGTCAGTTTGGTCTGTGTTAGGGTCAGTTTGGTCTGTTGTGAGGGTCAGTTTGGTCTGTTGTGAGGGTCAGTTTGGTCTGTGTGAGAGTCCGTTTGGTCTGTTGTGAGGGTCAGTTTGGTCTGTGTTAGGGTCAGTTTGGTCTGTGTGAGGGTCAGTTTGGTCTGTGCGAGGGTCAGTTTGGTCTGTTGTGAGGGTCAGTTTGGTCTGTGTGAGGGTCAGTTTGGTCTGTGCGAGGGTTAGTTTGGTCTGTTGTGAGGGTGAGTTTGGTCTGTTGTGAGGGTCAGTTTGGTCTGTTGTGAGGGTCAGTTTGGTCTGTGTGAGAGTCAGTTTGGTCTGTTGTGAGGGTCAGTTTGGTCTGTGTGAGAGTCCGTTTGGTCTGTTGTGAGGGTCAGTTTGGTCTGTGTTAGGGTCAGTTTGGTCTGTGTGAGGGTCAGTTTGGTCTGTGCGAGGGTTAGTTTGGTCTGTTGTGAGGGTGAGTTTGGTCTGTTGTGAGGGTCAGTTTGGTCTGTTGTGAGGGTCAGTTTGGTCTGTGTGAGAGTCCGTTTGGTCTGTTGTGAGGGTCAGTTTGGTCTGTGTTAGGGTCAGTTTGGTCTGTGTGAGGGTCAGTTTGGTCTGTTGTGAGGGTCAGTTTGGTCTGTGTGAGGGTCAGTTTGGTCTGTGTGAGGGTCAGTTTGGTCTGTTTGAGTGTCAGTTTGGTCTGTTGTGAGTGTCAGTTTGGTCTGTGTGAGAGTCAGTTTGGTCTGTTGTGAGGGTGAGTTTGGTCTGTTGTGAGGGTCAGTTTGGTCTGTTGTGAGGGTCAGTTTGGTCTGTTGTGAGTATCAGTTTTGTCTGTTGTGAGTATCAGTTTTGTCTGTTGTGAGGGTCAGTTTGGTCTGTTGTGGGGGTCAGTTTGGTCTGTTGTGGGGGTCAGTTTGGTCTGTTGTGGGGGTCAGTTTAGTCTGTGTGAGGGTCAGTTTGGTCTGTTGTGAGGGTCTGTTGTGAGGGTCAGTTTGGTCTGTTGTGAGTATCAGTTTTGTCTGTTGTGAGGGTCAGTTTGGTCTGTTGTGGGGGTCAGTTTGGTCTGTTGTGGGGGTCAGTTTGGTCTGTTGTGGGGGTCAGTTTGGTCTGTTGTGAGGGTCTGTTGTGAGGGTCAGTTTGGTCTGTTGTGAGTATCAGTTTTGTCTGTTGTGAGGGTCTGTTGTGGGGGTCAGTTTGGTCTGTTGTGGGGGTCAGTTTGGTCTGTTGTGGGGGTCAGTTTAGTCTGTGTGAGGGTCAGTTTGGTCTGTTGTGAGGGTCTGTTGTGAGGGTCAGTTTGGTCTGTTGTGAGTATCAGTTTTGTCTGTTGTGAGGGTCAGTTTGGTCTGTTGTGGGGGTCAGTTTGGTCTGTTGTGGGGGTCAGTTTGGTCTGTTGTGAGGGTGAGTTTGGTCTGTTGTGAGGGTCAGTTTGGTCTGTTGTGAGGGTCAGTTTGGTCTGTGTGATGGTCAGTTTGGTCTGTGTGAGGGTCAGTTTGGTTTGTGTGAGGGTCAGTTTGGTCTGTTGGGAGGGTCTGTTGTGAGGGTCAGTTTGGTCTGTTGTGAGGGTCAGTTTGGTCTGTGTGAGGGTCAGTTTGGTCTGTGTGAGGGTCAGTTTGGTCTGTGTGAGGGTCAGTTTGGTCTGTGCGAGGGTCAGTTTGGTCTGTTGTGAGGGTCAGTTTGGTCAGTGTGAGGGTCAGTTTGGTCTGTGCGAGGGTTAGTTTGGTCTGTTGTGAGGGTGAGTTTGGTCTGTTGTGAGGGTCAGTTTGGTCTGTTGTGAGGGTCAGTTTGGTCTGTGTGAGAGTCAGTTTGGTCTGTTGTGAGGGTCAGTTTGGTCTGTGTGAGAGTCCGTTTGGTCTGTTGTGAGGGTCAGTTTGGTCTTGGTTGGGTCAGTTTGGTCTGTGTGAGGGTCAGTTTGGTCTGTGCGAGGGTTAGTTTGGTCTGTTGTGAGGGTGAGTTTGGTCTGTTGTGAGGGTCAGTTTGGTCTGTTGTGAGGGTCAGTTTGGTCTGTGTGAGAGTCCGTTTGGTCTGTTGTGAGGGTCAGTTTGGTCTGTGTTAGGGTCAGTTTGGTCTGTGTGAGGGTCAGTTTGGTCTGTTGTGAGGGTCAGTTTGGTCTGTGTGAGGGTCAGTTTGGTCTGTGTGAGGGTCAGTTTGGTCTGTGTGAGTGTCAGTTTGGTCTGTTGTGAGTGTCAGTTTGGTCTGTGTGAGAGTCAGTTTGGTCTGTTGTGAGGGTCAGTTTGGTCTGTTGTGAGGGTCAGTTTGGTCTGTTGTGAGGGTCAGTTTGGTCTGTTGTGAGTATCAGTTTTGTCTGTTGTGAGTATTAGTTTTGTCTGTTGTGAGGGTCAGTTTGGTCTGTTGTGGGGGTCAGTTTGGTCTGTTGTGGGGGTCAGTTTGGTCTGTTGTGGGGGTCAGTTTAGTCTGTGTGAGGGTCAGTTTGGTCTGTTGTGAGGGTCTGTTGTGAGGGTCAGTTTGGTCTGTTGTGAGTATCAGTTTTGTCTGTTGTGAGGGTCAGTTTGGTCTGTTGTGGGGGTCAGTTTGGTCTGTTGTGGGGGTCAGTTTGGTCTGTTGTGGGGGTCAGTTTGGTCTGTTGTGAGGGTCTTTTGTGAGGGTCAGTTTGGTCTGTTGTGAGTATCAGTTTTGTCTGTTGTGAGGGTCTGTTGTGGGGGTCAGTTTGGTCTGTTGTGGGGGTCAGTTTGGTCTGTTGTGGGGGTCAGTTTAGTCTGTGTGAGGGTCAGTTTGGTCTGTTGTGAGGGTCTGTTGTGAGGGTCAGTTTGGTCTGTTGTGAGTATCAGTTTTGTCTGTTGTGAGGGTCAGTTTGGTCTGTTGTGGGGGTCAGTTTGGTCTGTTGTGGGGGTCAGTTTGGTCTGTTGTGGGGGTCAGTTTGGTCTGTTGTGAGGGTCTGTTGTGAGGGTCAGTTTGGTCTGTTGTGAGTATCAGTTTTGTCTGTTGTGAGGGTCTGTTGTGGGGGTCAGTTTGGTTTGTTGTGGGGGTCAGTTTAGTCTGTGTGAGTATCAGTTTTGTCTGTTGTGAGGGTACAATACAAACTTGTAATTTCATATACAATAGTTATTTGAATAGTACGCGTGTCGATCCTTTGGTTTCCAAAGGAATGTGGTGTGTGTGTGTGTTTGGGATGTAAACAAGGGTGTGAGCACTGAGTTTTTCTTCATCCCAGGTTTTTTACCACTCAGATAATTCCCCTATCCCTTTGTCTCTACCACATCTACCACACGCACGAGGCAGCATGGCCTTGCTCTGTTAGGATGTGGTGTGCCACTGACTGTGATCCAACATGTCGTGTGTGAATCACAGGACCAAACCGTGTGTGTGTCATCTGATTCATGGCCACTAGTCTGATTACTCACCTGACAACGCACCCACACCTCAGGGGAAGTAGGAGAGAGAGAGAGGATTGAAATTCCATATATGGTCATAATCACTATACACTCCCACCGTAGTGGGCGGAACAGCTGTCAATCAAAGACCCAGCTGTGTTCAGGAGCTATAGGACAATTAGGGTTTCGGAACACAGGAAGAGACTAAGTCACCAGTTACAGTTTATGTTCCAAATGGCAACCTGTATCCTACATAGTTCACTACTTTTGAACCAGAACCCTATGGGCCCATTTTAGCTCCATTTGTTGTTCTGGGTCTTTACTCCAGCACTGAAATAATACAATGATTATGAGGTTAAGGTGCAGACTGTCAGCTTTAATTTTAGGGTATTTTAATCGTTATCGGGTGGACCGTTTAGAAATTACAGCATTCTTTTTTTGGAGGGGGGGTCAGTTTCAACATAGCAAATAGATTGCGGCTTCCATCAATGTCATTGTCTGCACCATTTCCAATTTTCAATATAATGTATATAATTGTTTTTCAATATATTTTACTTGATTATTTTCCCCTAACCCTGCCACCCCTCTCCTAATCGGAGTAAACTAATGAACAACAACACTTAGGCTTCTACTTCCAGTTTATACACACTATATACATTTTACAGACACAGTATATTTTACATGAGTTATCTTGTTTTTACTGCCCTCCTTCAGCTACCCTCAACCCCTCCCATCTATCTCTACACCATCCAGTTTTGATTTATATTTTCCATATATTTCCATATACACTCAATGACTACATCAAGATTGTGATTCTACACATTTTTTGGGGGGGATCTATTTTTCTGTTTGTTTTTGTTGTGTTTCAGATTATTTTGTGCCCATTTTAAATTAAAGGTAAATAATGTATTTTAACATATTGGAGTCACTTTTATTGTAAATAAGAAGAGAGTGTTTCTAAACACTACCACGATTATGGATAATCCTGAATGAATTGTGGATAATGATGAGTGAGAAAGTTTGACGCACAAATTTCATACTAGGCTTGGGCCGTATACCGTATATTTAGAAAAATCCATTGGGATCAATTTTCAATACCGTCAAAACTATTTCTTTATAGTTTTTCAATACATTTCAATATTTGTAGCTACTTTTTAAGTTATTACCTGCAGTGAACTTGTGCAATACAGTACCTTAGGACAGGGCTCTCCAACCCTGTTCCTGGAGAGCTACCCTGCTGTAGGTTTTCGCTCCAACCCTAATCTAGCTCACCTGATTCTAATAATTAGCTGGTTGATAAACTGAATCAGGTTAGTTACAACTGGGCTTGGAGCGAAAACCTACAGCAGGGTGGCTCTCCAGGTATCAGGGTTGGAGAGCCCTGTCTTAGGAGGTAAAGCAGGTTGCATTTTTCCTGTCACGGTATTTCAAATTATGAAGCTGTTCCCCAGAACAGTTGAGACAGTCAGGTGTTTGTTTGTAAACAGCACAACGGGAGAAAGTGAGAGCTGGTGAATCCATAGCATTCTATTGGTCAGTCTCTGTTGTGCGATGCACGTGAGGTGATGAAGTTACACTTATATGCAACCCCCCGTTATTGTAATGGTGAGAGGCTAGCATGTCTTGGGGGTATGCTAACCTCCACTGTTATTGTAATGGTGAGAGGTTAGCATGTCTTGGGGGTATGCTAACCCCCCATTATTGTAATGGTGAGAGGTTAGCATGTCTTGGGGGTGTGCTAACCCCCCATTATTGTAATGGTGAGAGAATAAAATGTCTTGGGGCTATGCTAACCCCCCCTGTTATTTTAATGGTGAGAGGTTAGCATGTAGCATGTCTTGGGGGTATGCTAACCCCCACTGTTATTGTAATGGTGAGAGGTTAGCATGTTTTCGGGGTGTGATATTTGTGCGTCTAACTTTCTCACTCATCACTACTCACTAAAATACCCTCAGATTAAAACTGACGGTCTACACTTTAACCTCACAGTCATTGTATCATTTCAAATAAAAAAATGCTGGAGTACAGAGCCAAACCAACAACAAACGTGTGTCACCGTCCCAATAATTTTGGAGCTCACTGTATATAGTAAATAGGGGGCCACCATTTGGGACTCAAGGAACAGGGTTTTACCATCATGGTCATACAGACTGTGTGACTACTGTGTGTTAAAGATAGGTCCTTACTATGCCAAAGACACAGGAAGAGAGACAAGCATGGTAATGAAGGCAGTCAGAGACAAAGTTGACACACAGACGAGGAAAGTTGCCCTCCAGCAGACAGCTCGTCGCCACGGTGACGGCTCAGCGCCAAAATAATTTTTATTTTTACGAAAGACAAAAGTTAAGACTGTAGATTCTCTCACTGGCTTCTTCAGTCTTCAATGTGACAGCTCATCGTTGTCACTACCTAGCCTTTATTCTCTATAAATGGGAGTCACCCTGAGAACGTGTGGGTTAGTGTGTCTTTCAAAGTCGCTGACACTAGCCTAATAAAATGCCTCCGTTCGGTGAAACTGGATAAAAGCCAGACACGGTCATTTACTGAAATTCCTCTGAAGAAGACAAAAACGGCAAGAAGAATTTCACAAAACAACAAAATGTTTATTTTCCTGATTAAATAATGTATTTATTTTCAAGGCAGGGACAATTAAGACAACGGCCACATAATACTGAGAATGCTTCCCAAATGACAACCTATATATTGTATATATGTGCACTACTTTGGAGAGCCCTATAGACCATAGTCAAAAGTAGTGCACTATAAAAAGGGACTAGGATGCCATTTGGGCTGCACTTAATAACGTTCTTACAGACAGATTCAACAGGCAGCACAGTACACTCAACCACTTAGTATCCTTATCTACTGCCAAGTACTCTACTAATACACACATGGTGGCTAAACTACGGTTTTCCAGAAAATCCTGGTTGGAAGATTCCAGATTTCATGCTTGTTCCCGACTCGTGCTCGGTTATCTTCCAACTGGGACTTCTAGAAAACCTGGGGAAAGTTCCCAGAATTCTGCTACCCTAGTACTCACTCACACACACACACACACATACAGTACCAGTCAAAAGCTTGGACACACCTACTCATTCAAGGGTTGTTCTTTATTTTTTACTATTTTCTACATTGTAGAATAATAGTGAAGACATCAACACTATGAAATAATACATATGGAATCATGTAGTAACCAAATAAAGTGTTAAACAAATCAAAATATGATATATTTGAGATTCTTCAAAGTAACCGCCCTTTGACAGCTTTGCACACTCTTGGAATTCTCTCAACCAGTTTCACCTGGAATGGTTTTCCAACAGTCTCGAAGGAGTTCCCACATATGCTGCTTTTCCTTCACTCTGCAGTCCGTCCAACTCATCCCAAACCATCTCAATTGGGTTGAGGTCGGGTGATTGTGGAGGTCAGGTCATCTGATGCAGCACTCCATCACTCTCTTTCTTGGTAAAATAGCCCTTACAAAGCCTGGAGGTGTGTTGGGTCATTGTCCTGTTGAAAAACAAACGATAGTCCCACTAAGCCCAAACCAGATGCGATGCCATATCGCTGCAGAATGCTGTGGTAGCCATGCTGGTTAAGTGTGACTTGAATTCTAAATAAATCACTGACCGTGTCACCAGAAAATTGTCCCAGACACCTCAACACATCCTCCTCCAAGCTTCATGGTGGGAACCACACATGCAGAGATCCGTTCACCTACTCTGCGTCTCACAAACACATGGCGGTTGGAACCAAAAATCTGAAATTTGGACTCAGACCAAAGGATAGATTTCCACTGGTCTAATGTCCATTGCTCATGTTTCTTCTTATTTTTGTGTCCTTTAGTAGAGGTTTCTTTGCAGCAATTTGACCATGAAGGCCTGATTCACGCAGTCTCCTCTGAACAGTTGATGTTGAGATGTGTCTGTTACTTGAACTCTGAAGCATTTATTTTGGCTGCGTGAATCAAAAAACCTTCAAAGTTATTGAAATTTTCCGGATTGACTGACCTTCATGTCTTAAAAAATAATGATTGACTGTCATTTCTCTTTGCTTATTTGAGCGGTTCTTGCCATAATATGGACTTGGTCTTTTACCAAATAGGGCCATCTGCTGTATACCACCCCTACCTTGTCAACAACACAACTGACTGGCTCAAACACTTTAAAGGAAATAAATTCCACAGGTTAACTTTTAACAAGACACACCTGTTAATTGAAATGCATTCCAGGTGACTACCTCATGAAGCTGGTTGAGAGAATGCCAAGAGTGTGCAAAGCTGTCATCAAGGCAAAGGGTGGCTACTTTGAAGAATCTAAAATATATTTAGAATTATTTAATTTTTTTGGGCTAACTACATGATTCCATATGTGTCATTTCGTAGTTTTGATGTCTTCACTATTATTCTACAATGTAGAAAACTGTAAAAAAAAAATATATATATATATATATAAATAATAATAATTAAACCTTGAATGAGTAGGTGTGTCCCAACTCTTGACTGGAACTACACACACAAACAAAACACATTCACAGTTACGACACATTTAAATAGGTTGACTGGTCTTAAAAACAGTCTTCAGATAATATCTTACATTATGTACACTGTGTCTGCATCCTAAATGCCACCCTATTCTGTAAACACATATAGGAGGATAGGGTACCACTAAGAATATCTTGTTAGTTCCATATACAGCATCAGCATAGTACAGCTAGCCGGAACAGGGTTCCCAACCCACCCCCTTCCCTGGGTGCACCTTTTGGTTTTTGCCCTAACGTCTACACAGCGGATTCAAATAAGCAAAGCTTAGTGATGAGTTGGTTATTTAAAAAATCAGCTGCGTACTGCTAGGGCAAAATCCTAAATGTGTGGGGGCGGGGGGGGGGGACCCTTACAGCTCGAGAGACCGGTCCCCTGCGGGACGGTTGAGCTAACGTAGGCTAATGTGATTAGCATGAGGTCTAATGTAACAAGAACATTTCCCAGGACATAGACATATCTGATATTGGCAGAAAGCTTAAATTCTTGTTAATCTAACTGCACTGTCCAATTTACAGTAGCTATTACAGTGAAATAATACCATGCTATTGTTTTGACGAGAGTGCACAGTTTTGAACATGAAAAGTTATTAATAAACAAATTAGGCACATTTGGGCAGTCTTGATACAAAATTTTGAACGGAAATGCAATCAGACTTAAACTTTGCACATACACTGCCATCTAGTGGCCAATATCTAAACTGCACCTGTGCTGGAATAATATATTATGGCCTTTCTCTTGCATTTCAAAGATGATGGTACAACAAAAAAAACGTTTTTTTCCCTTCTTTGTATTTTCTTTTACCAGATCTAATGTGTTATATTCTCCTACATTCCTACAAACTTCAAAGTGTTTCCTTTCAAATGGTACCAAGAAAATGCATATCCTTGCTTCAGGGCCTGAGTTACAGGCAGTTAGATTTGGGTATGTCATTTTAGGCTAAAATTGAAAAAAAGGGACCCATTAAGTGAACCCGTACAGCTAGAGACCCATTAAGTGAACCCGTACAGCTAGAGACCCATTAAGTGAACCCTTACAGCTAGAGACCCATTAAGTGTACCCTTACAGCTAGAGACCCATTAAGTGAACCCGTACAGCTAGAGACCCATTAAGTGTACCCTTACAGCTAGAGACCCATTAAGTGTACCCTTACAGCTAGAGACCCATTAAGTGAACCCGTACAGCTAGAGACCCATTAAGTGAACCCGTACAGCTAGAGACCCATTAAGTGAACCCGTACAGCTAGAGACCCATTAAGTGAACCGGTACAGCTAGAGACCCATTAAGTGAACCCGTACAGCTAGAGACCCATTAAGTGAACCCTTACAGCTAGAGACCCATTAAGTGAACCCGTACAGCTAGAGACCCATTAAGTGAACCCGTACAGCTAGAGACCCATTAAGTGTACACGTACAGCTAGAGACCCATTAAGTGTACACTTACAGCTAGAGACCCATTAAGTGAACCCGTACAGCTAGAGACCCATTAAGTGAACCCGTACAGCTAGAGACCCATTAAGTGAACCCGTACAGCTAGAGACCCATTAAGTGTACACGTACAGCTAGAGACCCATTAAGTGTACACTTACAGCTAGAGACCCATTAAGTGAACCCGTACAGCTAGAGACCCATTAAGTGAACCCGTACAGCTAGAGACCCATTAAGTGAACCCGTACAGCTAGAGACCCATTAAGTGAACCCTTACAGCTAGAGACCCATTAAGTGTACCCTTACAGCTAGAGACCCATAGGGCTCTGGACAAAAGTATTGCACTATACAGGGAGCCTTTTTCAGACACATGGAAAGTTTTAAAGCAGATGTAGTGGGGGTGTGTAGTTGTAGGTGTGTGTAGTTGTAGGTGTGTGTGTGTGTGTGTGTGTGTGTGTTGTCCTCACACCTCTACAGCAGTATCAGACCCCAGGCCTTGTTTCTGAAGCGCTTCCTCTCGTTTCATCTTGGGCTTCTCTGTCCGCGTGTGCCACACCAACACCTGTCAATCACACACACACACACACACAACGTTTAAACATCCCCCCTACACCATCAACAACCCCCCTACACTAAAAACATCACCGGTTCAACACCACTCTTCTATCTTTAGCAACCCCCCCCCCCCCCCCCCCCCCCCCCCCCACACCCACAACCCCCCACCCAACACACACACACACACACATACCTTTGTACAATTCTCCGCCTTAGGTTCCAGTTCGTCCATGGTAACCAATCCCTGCAGGAAGCTGCTTTCCAAGAACCCCATCGGTGCGTCGCCGTCGAAACATGCGTCCTGATTGGCTATCACCAGCTTGAGTGACACGGCGAAGCCAGCCATGTCCAATGGGAAGGGGCGGCTGGGGCGCCAGCCAGTATGGAAGCGTACAACCTTCCCCCCCTCGACCACAGGTCTCTCATATCTCATCCCTCCCACCAGGCCGACTGGCCACACAGACACACGCTGGGTACCACGCATCTAGAGAGAGAGATGTTAGACACACGCTGGGTACCACACATCTAGAGAGAGAGAGATGTTAGACACACGCTGGGTACCACACATCTAGAGAGAGAGATGTTAGACACACGCTGGGTACCACGCATCTAGAGAGAGAGATGTTAGACACACGCTGGGTACCACACATCTAGAGAGAGAGATGTTAGACACACGCTGGGTACCACACATCTAGAGAGAGAGATGTTAGACACACGCTGGGTACCACACATCTAGAGAGAGAGATGTTAGACACACGCTGGGTACCACACATCTAGAGAGAGAGATGTTAGACACACGCTGGGTACCACACATCTAGAGAGAGAGATGTTAGACACACGCTGGGTACCACACATCTAGAGAGAGAGAGATGTTAGACACACGCTGGGTACCACGCATCTAGAGAGAGAGATGTTAGACACACGCTGGGTACCACACATCTAGAGAGAGAGATGTTAGACACACGCTGGGTACCACACATCTAGAGAGAGAGATGTTAGACACACGCTGGGTACCACACATCTAGAGAGAGAGATGTTAGACACACGCTGGGTACCACGCATCTAGAGAGAGAGAGATGTTAGACACACGCTGGGTACCACGCATCTAGAGAGAGAGATGTTAGATACACGCTGGGTACCACACATCTAGAGAGAGAGATGTTAGACACACGCTGGGTACCACACATCTAGAGAGAGACATGTTAGACACACGCTGGGTACCACACATCTAGAGAGAGAGATGTTAGACACACGCTGGGTACCACACATCTAGAGAGAGAGATGTTAGACACACGCTGGGTACCACACATCTAGAGAGAGATGTTAGACACACGCTGGGTACCACACATCTAGAGAGAGAGATGTTAGACACACGCTGGGTACCACACATCTAGAGAGAGATGTTAGACACACGCTGGGTACCACACATCTAGAGAGAGATGTTAGACACACGCTGGGTACCACACATCTAGAGAGAGATGTTAGACACACGCTGGGTACCACACATCTAGAGATGTTACAGACAAGTTTTAAACTAGTCACAAGAATACAATACACCAGGGGGTGATATATAACAGTTAAATATAGTTCTTAATTTTGTGGTTCATGGCATCCCGAGTGGCCACTAGAAATCCTGGTTCGAGTCCAGGCTCTGTCGCAGCCGGCCGCGAACCGCACAATTGGCCCAGCATCGTCCAGGTTAAGGGTGGGTTGGGCCGGCAGGGATGTTTCTTGTCCCATTGCGACTTCTGTCGCTGACACGGTCGGCAGGTGTACGGTGTTTCCTCCGACACATTGGTGTGGCTTTCTTCCGGGTTAAACAGGAATTGTGTCAAGAAGCAGTGCGGCTTGGTTGGGTTGTGTTTCGGAGGAAGCAGGACTCTCTAGAGCCCGTACGGGAGTTGCAGCGATGAGACAAGACTGTAACTACCAATTGGATACCACGAAATTGGGGAGAATAAAAGGGTAAAAAATGTTTTATATGTTTTGTGGTTCATTTTGAAAGCTAAACTTCAATGTCTTGTTGGTGGTCAAGTCAATTATACCATACCAAGTCTATTTCTTGAAAAGAGGAAGTTAAATCAGAATATTTTGGGCAATTAGCTGGCACAGCCCCCATGGTTGAAGAGCTAGAAGACGTCAGATCCTGTGTGTCTGTCTCCTACCTCCTCAAAGAGCTGTAGGCTGTATGTGTTGTCATCGTCAGCGAAGTAGACCACCCCCAGCTGTGTGTCTGCTCCAGGCTGCCCCCTCCTGTCCTCTCTCAGCCACCGCAGCCCCTCGTTTCTCTGCTCCGCCCCGCGGGGTTTCAACCAGCTAGGGTCACCCTGGGAGAATGACCAATCAATAAATCAAATGATAAATCCATCAATCAATTTGGTAATGTTTTAATTCTTTGTTTTAATTTAAATGTAGATCCTGTAGGAGTTTGGAAGTGAGTAAATAAGGATGTGCATCAGATTTCTTTATATAATGCAGTTAGCTATCTAGGCATTGTGAGATCTGGCAGACGACTGACATGCAAAATAGTGTGCCTGGTCAGCGACCGGATCTGAACCCACCTCCTGTAGTTTGCGGTCGCGTGGTGTGGGGGTGTGGAGGTGTGTGTAGGCCAGGCCGCTGGAGGCCAGGAACCCAGAGACCAGAGGGGTTTTATGGGGAGAGTCTTCCACCAGGATCCAGTGGAGCTGAGGGACATGGAGGAACGTCTGGGCAAGCCGGGTTAACTCTGCTTTCTGGACAAACCTAGAGAAAGGGATGGAGAGAATGTTAGAGATGGAGCAAGGAAAGGAAAGAGAGAGGGAAGAGACAACAGGCGGTAGAGAAAGTGTGTGTCTCTCCCTCTGTCCATCTTCCTACCTGGTGTAGGTTGGTGTGATGATGTAGATGGTGGGTTGGGCCGGTTTCACTGCTAGTTTATGGGGGAGTTTGGTGGGCTCAGCCTTCCTCATCTGCTCCTGCAGCCGATGCAGTTCCCCCCGCAGACGAGAGATAGTACGGTCCTTGGGCATGTCATGCTCTGCACAGTCACAGCGCTGGCCTGAGGACAGAAACAGGTTACACAGTCAGTTAAGGTGTCAATTGAAATGCAGCCCAATTCCTGTCTCCCATTCAGTCAATTGAAATGCAGCCCAATTCCTGTCTCCCATTCAGTCAATTGAAATGCAGCCCAATTCCTGTCTCCCATTCAGTCAATTGAAATGCAGCCCAATTCCTGTCTCCCATTCAGTCAATTGAAATGCAGCCCAATTCCTGTCTCCCATTCAGTCAATTGAAATGCAGCCCAATTCCTGTCTCCTATTTAGTGCAATTGAAATGAAGCCCAATTCCTGTCTCCCATTCAGTCAATTGAAATGCTGCCCAAGTCCTGTCTCCCATTCAGTCAATTGAAATGCAGCCCAATTCCTGTCTCCTATTCAGTGCACTACATCTCATGGAAGTAAATGTTAGTTAGGACCGAAGCCATATATTTATATATCTTATTTGTAAAGGTATTGCTCTGGTTAGGACTATGTTCACCAAACAACAATTGCCTCAATAACGATTTGTGATACATTCCTGTGAGACCACTGATCTAAGAGGACTTCATAGGACTGTCAGTGATAACAAAGGAGAGGAGACACAGAGAGGAGACAGGGGAAAGGAACCAAGAGAGATGCGGACAGGATACAAGTAAAGGTAACGAGGAAAGAGAAGACAAGGAAAGGAGAGATAGACAGTCTTACCAAGCTGCATGAGAGCGTAGATGAGGCCCATAAGTGAGACCATGAAGTAGAGGACAAACACAGTCTTCAGTTTTAACTTCATCCTAGTAGCCATGGCAACCCGCCGGCTACACACACACAACATTGGACAGAAAACCAATTTGTCAGAAGAAATACACAAGCTAACCACTAGACACGCAAACCAATTATTCGTTTGTTTCTGCTTAGCCAATTGCTTTGTTGTCATTAGTAAACTGGCCACTGACTCATGAGACGGCGAAATAAGCGAAAGGTAGCTATGATGTCTCACTGTGTTATTAGCTAGCTAACGTTACATTTTCGGTTAGCTAGCTAGCTACTATCTATGTATTCTTGTTTGCTGGAAAGCCAGGGAGCAATTGCTAACCAGCTACCTAGCCCGTTAGCCAGGTTTAGAGGTAGTTAGCCACCGTTGTTAGCCATCTATGGGCACTTACCGGGAATCACGTCGTTACTAGTATTAGGTCTTGTGAGGCACCAATTTCTTCATTTATGACTTTTTGGGGAAGGCATTAGTTATAAATGCACCCCAATTAGATGGGCGATAAATCATCAATTCAGTTAGTTAGCTACGTATGAAATAGTTGATGGATACCAACAACTTCCGGCTTGAGGGTACGGCACACAAAAAAATCCCCCGGAATAAAGTAGGCATGAAGAAAGTTTCCGGCTCAACTACATTTCACAGAACGCGGCAAGAAATTCGAATGAATCCATACAGCTATAGATCCTCCATCCTACTAAACTACACTGTAGCAGTTACAGATCAGTACAGCTATAGGATCCTCCATCCTACTAAACTACACTGTAGCAGTTACAGATCCATACAGCTATAGGATCCTCCATCCTACTAAACTGTAGCAGTTACAGATCCATACAGCTATATGATCCTCCATCCTACTAAACTACACTGTAGCAGTTACAGATCCATACAGCTATAGAGCCTCCATCCTACTAAACTACACTGTAGCAGTTACAGATCCATACAGCTATAGAGCCTCCATCCTACTAAACTACACTGTAGCAGTTACAGATCCATACAGCTATAGGATCCTCCATCCTACTAAACTACACTGTAGCAGTTACAGATCCATACAGCTATAGAGCCTCCATCCTACTAAACTACACTTCCACTATCAAGGGGCTGGTCCGAATCAAGGTGTCATTAAAAAAATGCAGCCCCCTCCCCAACATAAAAAATATTTTCACATGACCCTACCCTTGTACTGTAATATACATGGAACACCCTACCCCACTCAGATAATTAACTCAAAACAATGTGTATGACCACAAATAACAGTAACTGTAGCTACCCTATGTTCATGGGCTCCTGAGTGACACAGCGGTCTAAGGCACTGCATCTCAGTGCTAGAGGCGTCACTACAGACCTGGTTTGATTCCAGGAGCCTTCACAACCGGCCGTGCTTTGGGAGTCTCATAGGGTGGCGCACAATTGGGACAGCGTCGTCCGGTTTAGGGCTTGGCCGGGGTAGGCTGTCATTGTAAACAAGAATTTGTTCTTAACAGACTTGCCCAGTTACATTTATAAATGTGGATATAAACTTAGCCCATAGAATACTAACGACGTTAGCTAACTAGCATGCTTTTGTGGCACAGTCGATGCCACGCAGGGCTATGGGCCAGAAGGTTGAGGGTTTCCCGACCACTATAGATGAGATCACTCCCCCTTCCTGTTTCATTCACTGCCGCCTGCAGACAATGATCAGCTAGGGGGAAATTTGATTTTCAACTTTTTGATGCCACATTCATAATTATATAAAATATATGCAACAAATGTATTGGTTGCACCAGACAACCAATAAACAAAACATATCGACTTTGGGCGCTTCAATATCATGGTTTGCATTTTTCAACACCACAATAAATAAGGCTATGTCAATCGCGACAAACTGAAAACACATCCCTCTCTACTTTAGATTTACCCGGTATAGAAGGCGTCGCTTGACAATCTCCGAATGTCATTAAACGTTTTTTGTTGTTTTGTAACAGCTGTCTATTTCCATTCATCAAATGCCCGCTGCACAAGTTTAGATTGATTGATTTTATTTGTCAGTAAAAAAAATATATATATATACACAAATAATTTTAAAAGTGACAGGGATTGCACAGTAAAGTCAATGGCTTATTTCCATTGTGGTCCCTACATATGCTACAGTAATATAAGGACTAAATGCGCGGCTATTTGACATATCTCCATCTGGCTTTCAGGGGGTTACCTTATTTTTTACCTGTAAAGATTATTTGTTATTTATTTCAACTGTAGAGTTTTAAGGAGAGAGGCCAGCAGAGTGCATTTTGCATATTGTGCAAGAGACAGAGGCTATAAAATCTAAGCTTATTATTACTGTTTATATTTATAATATTTTATTATTGAATATTAAAACATACAATCTACCTGCTATGAAGTCGCTCAACATATACATTATATTCAGTCAACTAGCAGACTCCCATCCAGAGAGACCCACAGACTCCCATCCGGAAAAACCCACAGACACCCATCTAGAGAGACCCACAGACTCTCATCTAGAGAGACCCACAGACTCCCATCCGGAAAAACCCACAGACACTCATCTAGAGAGACCCACAGACTCCCATCTAGAGAGACCCACACTCCCATTCAGAGACTCACAGACTCCCATCCAGAGAGACCGACAGACTCTCATCTAGAGAGACCCACACTCCCATTCAGAGACTCACAGACTCCCATCTAGAGAGACCCACAGACTCCCATCTAAAGAGACCCATAGACTCCCATCTAGAGAGACTGACAGACTCTCATCTAGAGAGACCCACACTCCCATCTAGAGAGACCCACAGACTCTGGGGCGGCAGGGTAGCCTAGTGGTTAGAGCATTGGGCTAGTAACCGGAAGGTTGCAAGTTCAAATCCCCGAGCTGACAAGATACAAATCTGTCGTTCTGCCCCTGAACAGGCAGTTAACCCACTGTTCCTAGGCCGTCATTGAAAATAAGAATTTGACTGACTTGCCTGGTTAAATAAAGGTTAAAAAAAAAAAACATGTAAATCTAGAGAGAACCCCATCCAGAGAGACCCATAGACTCTCATCTAGAGAGACCCACAGACTCCCATCCAGAGAGACTCACAGACTCCCATCCAGAGAGACCCACAGACTCCCATCTAGAGAGACCCACAGACTCCCATCTAGAGAGACTCACAGACTCCCATATAGAGAGACCCATAGACTCTCATCTAGAGAGACCCACAGACTCCCATCCAGAGAGACTCACAGACTCCCATCCAGAGAGACTCACAGACTCCCATCTAGAGAAACCCACAGACTCCCATCCAGAGAGACTCACAGACTCCCATCTAGAGAGACCGACATACTCTCATCTAGATAGACCCACACTCCCATCCAGAGAGACTCACAGACTCCCATCCAGAGAGACTCACAGACTCTCATCTAGAGAGACCCACAGACTCCCATCCAGAGAGACTCACAGAATCCCATCCAGAGAGACTCACAGACTCCCATCTAGAGAGACCCACAGAAGCAAACAGGGTCAAGTGCCCCTCCCAAGGGCACGTCGACAAATTGGGACCCGAACCAATTTGGGCCACCGGCCCAAGCTCTAAATCACCAGACCGCCAACCATCCAAGACCCCCCCCCCCCATTGTCCCCTGAAAAAAATCTCCCCCTCCATACCCCACCCCCAAGATGCACCTGAGCTCAACTTCGAGTCTCATAGCAAAGTGTCTGAATACTTATGTAAATAAGGTATTTCTGTTATTTTTTTATTTATACATTTTCACAAATTTGCAAAGAAATACATTTTCACAATGAGTTGCTCACTGTCTGGGGGACGCCATCTGTAAAGCATGGTGGAGGAAATGTGATGGTCTGGGGGTGCTTTGGTGGTGGTAAAGTGGGAGATTTGTACAGGGTCAAAGGGATCTTGAAGAAGGAAGGCTATCACTCCATTTTGCAACACCGTGCCATACCCTGTGGACAGCGCTTAATTGGAGCCAATTTCCTCCTACAACAGGACAATGAACCAAAGCACAGCTCCAAACGATGCAAGAACTACTGAGGGAAGAAGCAGTCAGCTGGTATTCGGTCTATAATGGAGTGGCCAGCACAGTCACCGGATCTCAACCCTATTGAGCTGTTGTGGGAGCAGCTTGAAGTGCCCATCAAGCCAATCCAACTTGTGGGAGGTGCTTCAGGAAGCATGGGATGAAATCTCTTCAGATCACTTCAACAAATTGAAAACTAGAATGCCAAGGCTGTAATTGCTGAAAATGGAGGATACTTTGACAAAAGCAAAGTTTGAAGAACACAATTATTATTTAAATTAAAAATCATAATTTATAACCTTGTCAACATCTTCGCTATATTTCCTATTCATTTTGCAACTCATTTCATGTATGTTTTCATGGAAAACAATAACATTTCTAAGTGACCCCAAACTTTTGAACGGTAGTGTGTGTGTGTGTATATATATATATATATGACAGGTACATATATAAATTTTGAACAGGATGATCTATTTTGGATGCAATTTTAATGGAATTAATGGAGAGAGATAGATCAACTATGACAGAGTGCTCGCGTGCGCACTGATTTAAATCAACTATATTTAATCAATACGATGTTTTTTTTAAAAACACTTCTTAGCTCTTGGAGTCCCAGGAAAAGCTAGACTAGAATAGTTTGCTGGAAGAATGTTTTTTTTTTTTTTTTTAGCAATTCTAATACTAAATAGACTATTGAAAGAAGGATGAAAAGCTCTTGTTTGTTGAATTTTAAAAACCCTACAGCAGCCAATAGAATTCACGGCACCGGTCGGGGAGTTTAAAAGAAAAGACAACGCCTGATGACAGTAGGCTGTGGGCATTTAGTTGTACGACTGACCTGGTATCCCCCTTTCTCTTTCCCTTTCTTTTCCAATAGCAGTTATTTATTCAGACCCGTAACCGTTTGATCTTCATGAAAGGAAAGACACCTTATTCAAGCATGTCATTAAAATGATGAAGATCAGGACGAGACGTATAATTTAGCTGTTGAACGCAAGCAAGGAAGGAATGAAGCAACAATAAAGGAGCTAGGCTAATACGCGCAACATTAGGGGAAATGTCATGAAAGTTATGCATGTGTCAGCCTACTAATCATTAAAATGTTAAATAAGGCCAATTATGTTTCAAATGTAAACGTTCTAGCAAAATGCATAGCGCAAATAGAATTGAAAAAGGTTGAATATTATTCACATTCAATATTATTCATCCTAATCAGACAGGTTTTCTACATGGATGATACATTGGAGATAATGTAAGACAAGTACTGGAAACAATAGAACACTATGAAAAATCTGGAAAACCAGGCCCAGTATTCATAGCTGACTTTGAAAAGGTTTTGGATAAAGTACGACTGTAATTTAGATATAAATGCCTGGAATATTATAATTTAGGAGAATCTCTTATACATTAAAGTTAAAGTTGTGTACAGTGGGGAGAACAAGTATTTGATACACTGCCTATTTTGCAGGTTTTCCTACTTACAATGCATGTAGAGGTCTGTAATTTTTTATCATAGGTACACTTCAACTGTAAGAGACGGAATATAAAACAAAAATCCAGAAAATCACATTGTATGATTTTTAAGTAATTCATTTGCATTTTATTGCATGACATAAGTATTTGATCACCTACCAACCAGTAAGAATTCCGGCTCTCACAGACCTGTTCGTTTTTCTTTAAGAATCCCTCCTGTTCTCCACTCCACGAAAGCCAAGTCAACAAACAGGTCACTGACCATCTCGAATCCGAGCTGGTCATGGGTGCACCTCAGCCACGCTCAAGGTACTAAACGATATCATAACCGCCATCGATAAAAGACAGTACTGTGCAGCCATCTTCATCGACCTGGCCAAGGCTTTCGACTCTGTCAATCACCATATTCTTATCGGCAGACTCAGTAGCCTCGGTTTTTCTAATGACTGCCTTGCCTGGTTCACCAACTACTTTGCAGACAGAGTTCAGCGTGTCAAATCGGAAGGCATGTTGTCCGGTCCTCTGGCAGTCTCTATGGGGGTGCCACAGGGTTCAATTCTCGGGCCGACTCTTTTCTCTGTATATATCAATGATGTTGCTCTTGCTGCGGGCGATTCCCTGATCCACCTCTACGCAGACGACACCATTCTGTATACTTCCGGCCCTTCCTTGGACACTGTGCTATCTAACCTCCAAACGAGCTTCAACGCCATACAACACTCCTTCCGTGGCCTCCAAATGCTCTTAAACGCTAGTAAAACCAAATGCATGCTTTTCAACCGTTCGCTGCCTGCACCAGCACGCCCGACTAGCATCACCACCCTGGATGGTTCTGACCTAGAATATGTGGACATCTATAAGTACCTAGGTGTCTGGCTAGACTGTAAACTCTCATTCCAGACGCATATCAAACATCTCCAATCTAAAATCAAATCTGGAGTCGGCTTTCTATTCCGCAACAAAGCCTCCTTCACTCACGCCGCCAAACTTACCCTAGTAAAACTGACTATCCTACCGATCCTCGACTTCGGCGATGTCATCTACAAAATAGCTTCCAATACTCTACTCAGCAAACTGGATGCAGTTTATCACAGTGCCATCCATTTTGTCACTAAAGCACCTTATACCACCCACCACTGCGACCTGTATGCTCTAGTCAGCTGGCCCTCGCTACATATTTGTCGCCAGACCCACTGGCTCCAGGTCATCTACAAGTCCATGCTAGGTAAAGCTCCGCCTTATCTCAGTTCACTGGTCACGATGGCAACACCCACCCATAGCACGTGCTCCAGCAGGTGTATCTCACTGATCATCCCTAAAGCCAACACCTCATTTGGACGCCTTTCGTTCCAGTTCTCTGCTGCCTGTGACTGGAACGAATTGCAAAAATCGCTGAAGTTGGAGACTTTTATCTCCCTCACCAACTTCAAACATCTGCTATCTGAGCAGCTAACCGATCGCTGCAGCTGTACATAGTCTATCGGTAAATAGCCCACCCAATTTTACATACCTCATCCCCATACTGTTTATATTTATTTACTTTTCTGCTCTTTTGCACACCAGTATCTCTACCTGTACATGACCATCTGATCATTTATCACTCCAGTGTTAATCTGCTAAATTTTCATTATTCGCCTACCTCCTCATGCCTTTTGCACACAATGTAGACTCTCTTTTTTCTTCTTTTTACTGTGTTATTGACTTGTTAATTGTTTACTCCATGTGTAACTCTGTGTTGTCTGTTCACACTGCTATGCTTTATCTTGGCCAGGTCGCAGTTGTAAATGAGAACTTGTTCTCAACTAGCCTACCTGGTTAAATAAAGGTGAAATAAAACATAAAAAAAAAAAAATTACCTGTATTAACTGCACCTGTTTGAACTCGTTACCTGTATAAAAGACACCTGTCCACACACTCAATCAAACAGACTCCAACCTCTGTGTGCTGTGTAAGGACATCAGGGTTAAAATTGTTGACCTGCACAAGGCTGGGGTGGGCTACAGGACAATAGGCAAGCAGCTTGGTGAGAAGGCAACAACTGTTGGCGCAATTATTAGAAAATGGAAGAAGTTCAAGATGATGGTCAATCACCCTCGGTCTGGGGCTCTATGCAAGATCTCACCTCGTGGGGCATCAATGATCATGAGGAAGGTGAGGGATCTGCCCAGAACTACATGGCAGGACCTGGTCAATGACCTGAAGAGAGCTGGGACCACAGTCTAAAAAAAAAACATTAGTAACACACTACGCCGTCATGGATTAAAATCCTGCAGCGCATGCAAGGTCCCCCTGCTCAAGCCAGCGCATGTCCCGGCCCGTCTGAAGTTTGCCAATGACCATCTGGATGATCCAGAGGAGGAATGGGAGAAGGTCATGTGGTCTGATGAGACAAAATATAGCTTTTTGGTCTAAACTCCACTCCTTGTGTTTGGAGGAAGAAGAAGGATGAGTACAACCCCAAGAACACCATCCCAACCGTGAAGCATGGAGGAGAAAACATAATTATTTGGGGATGCTTTTCTGCAAAGGGGACAGTACGACTGCACCGTATTGAGGGGAGGATGGATGGGGCCATGTATCGCAAGATCTTGGCCAACAACCTCCTTACCTCTGTAAGAGCATTGAAGATGGGTCGTGGCTGGGTCTTCCAGCATGACAACGACCCGAAACACACAGCCAGGGCAGCTAAGGAGTGTCTCCGTAAGAAGCATCTCAAGGTCCTGGAGTGGCCTAGCCAGTCTCCAGACCTGAACCCAATAGAAAATCTTTGGAGAGAGCTGAAAGTCCGTATTGCCCAGCGACTTCCCCGAAACCTGAAGGATCTGGAGAAGGTCTGTATGGAGGAGTGGGCCAAAATCCCTGCTGCAGTGTGTGCAAACCTGGTCAAGAACTACAGGAAACGTATGATCTCTGTAATTGCAAACAAAGGTTTCTGCTGGAAGGTGAACCTTCGCTCTAATCTGAGGTCCTGAGCGCTCTGGAGCAGGTTTTCATCAAGGATCTCTCTCTCTCTGTACTTTGCTCTGCTCATCTTTACCTTGATCCTGAATAGTCTCCCAGTCCCTGTCTGTGAAAAACATCCCCACAGCATGATGCTGCCACCACCATGCTTCACCGTAGGGATGGTGCCAGGTTCCTCCAGACGTGACGCTTGGCATTCAGACCAAAGAGTTCAATCAAGGTTTCTTCAGACCGGAGAATCTTGTTTCTCATGGTCTGAGAGTCCTTGGGTGCCTTTTGGCAAACTCCAAGAGGGCTGTCATGTGCCTTTTATTGAGGAGTGGCTTCCGTCTGGCCACTCTACCATAAAGGCCTAATTGGTGGAGTGCTGCAGAGATGGTTGTCCTTCTGGAAGGTTCTCTCATCTCCACAGAGGAACTCTGGAGCTTTGAGAGTGACCATCAGGTTCTTGGTCACCTCCCTGACCAAGGCCCTTCTCCCCCGATTGCTCAGTTTGGCCAGGCGGCCAGCTCTAGGAAGAGTCTTGGTGGTTCCAAACTTCTTCTGTTTAAGAATGATGGAGGCCACTGTGTTTTTGGGGACCTTCAATGCTGCAGAAATTTTTGGTACCCTTCCCCAGATCTGTGCCTCAACACGATCCTGTCTCGGAGCTCTACGAACAATTCCTTCAACCTCGTGGCTTGGTTTTTGCTCTGACAACTGTGGGACTTTATACCTTATATCTTTCCAAATCATGTCCAATCAATTGAATTTACCACACACAATCAAGTTGTTGAAACATCTCAAGGATTATCTTTTTTTTGGTGATAGTTACAGTCTTGTCCCATCGCTGCAACTCTCCTACGGACTCAGGAGAGGCGAAGGACGAGAGCCATATGCGTCCTCCAAAACACGACCCTGCTTCTTGATGCTCGCTTAACCTGGAAGCCAGCTGCACCAATGTGTTGGAGGAAACACCTTTCAATCGAAATCAGCTTACAGGCACCCGGCCCTCCACAAGGAGTCGCTAGAACGTGATTTGCTAGAGCGTAACCCGGACGACGCTGGGCCAATTGTGAGCCGCCTCATGGGTCTCCCGATCACGGTCGGCTCTGACACAGCCTGGGATCGAACGTGGGGCTGTAAGTGATGCCGCTGCGCCACTCAGGGGGCCCAATCTCAACATTGATCAATGGAAACAGGATGCACCTGAGTTCAATTTCGATTCTCATAGCAAAGGGTCTGAATACTTATGTAAATAAGGTACTTAAATGTTTTAAGTGTGCAAACATTTCCAAAAACCTGTTTTCGCTTTGTCATTATGGTGCATTACCTATAGATTGAGGAAAAACATTAATTTAATTAATCTTAGTATAAGGCTGTAACGTAATAAAATGTGGAAAAGGTCTAGGAGTCTGAATACTTTCCGAATGCACCGTATAAAGCCGTTTTAAAAAAAAAACTCCCACGTACCTAACATCATCACTACAGACACGAGTCTCCACCCCGGTCTCAGGGGTGGAAAACTCTGGAAAGTCCTTTGGTCTTTGATGAGTAAATCAGCTTCAAGTTTTTGCATGTTACTTGTGGAACAATTTTCACAATCTTACATTTGATGTTCGGGTTCCTCTACGGCAATTCAGAAAGCTGATTGAGGACCTGATTTTTTTTGAACAAGTGTTTATATTTCTGCTTGCATTTTATATTTCGTGTATATTTTCTGTTAATTCAGGGCTCATCTGTGAAAAAATTAAATAAAACCTTGTCTCACTGACGGATAAAAAACAGAAAATACTACACTACTTTAGACCATGGCCCACAATGATCTGGTCTAAAGTAGTTCACTATTTAAGGAATAGCGTGGCATTTGGGATTTACGCACCGGTAACTATGGTAACTACATCAAACGAAATATATAATAAACCAGGACAACTGGAACAGTAGTCAAACAAGTTTCCTTTATTTGTAACATACAAATAAAACACTGACAAGGTTGAAATGACCGTTTCGTTTTTTCCCCCCTCCTTTCATCGTTGTCAGTTAATAATGAAATCAGTCACAGGACAGGTACACTCATTGTCCAACATTGAGTTTAAATGTCTTTTTTTTTTTTTTAAACCTAAACGATTGTTTTACCTGTAAAAAGCAAATAGAAACCAATCCAATGAATCTGTAACAGATTATATACAGACAGAAAGAGACAATGATCGATAAGAAACAAATAAGAGAGTTGATCATGAGGGAAAATATTCAAACAGGTCATAAAAGTCCGATTTATTTATTTTTTCTTAATTATGAAGAAACGTTTATTCTCTAAACTAAATGGGTTTTCAATTTAAACAAAAGCGGTCCCCGCACCACCGGACCAAAGCCACCAATCCAGGTAGCGGATACAGATCTGGGATCAGAACCCTAACCACCCTGCCCCCACATCCCAACAGAGTTGGTCCTAAAACAAGTTGCCTCTGACCTATAAATATAGGATTTCTAGAAGAAGCCTATGACCATTTTAGGACTTCCATTTATATGCCCTAACTAACCACTGATCTCAGGTGAGGAACGTTGTCACTCCCCCTGGGCCGGTTTCCAAGACCGAGATTAAGCCTTGTCCTGGATTTAAAAGCATTCATTTTTTGGGGGGTCCAGGACTAAGTAAAAATTTGAGGTTGGGAAATCTGATACTAGATCTGCGGTTAGGAGTGTCTTCTTTCCCCCAAACTATTTGACCGTAACATAGTTGCTAAGAAACACGAAGAAGAGATGGTTGTTAGTGTCAGTTGGGATTTGAACCTGAGACAGACATGGTCTGTAGAATATTATCTGGTTGGAAAGTAGAAAACAAAACGAGTGATTGTACTTACCTGACAGTTTATCTTTTATACAATGCACACGAAAAAATGTCAACGTTTTTTTTGTTCCTTTGTTGTTTTAATAAAGCATTAAACTTCGAGCCTGGGTGAGATGCCAGTGTTGAGTTTCTTCCCGGTCACTGGGGAGACATCCCAAATATAACCCTATTCCTTAGTGCACTACATTTAACAAGAGACCTAATGGGCATTAGCATGCCATGTGGGATACAGACACAGCACAGAGGTGGGTGTCTAGTATCTATATGTGAAACCCCTCAATCTGGCAACCCAGATCTGCCAGCCACTATACCCTGAAGGTTTCTGTACGTAACAGAGATGGCAACAATTACTACCCTACGGCCCTGTTCAAATGTAGTGCACTATATTATATATATGGTACTGCGTGTGTGTGTGTGTGTGTATATAGTACCAGTCAAAAGTTGACACCTCAGTCAGTCCAGGGTTTCATTATTTATAAAAAAAAAAAAAATACAATTCTACATTGTTGAATTATAGAGAAGAAATCAAAACTATAAAATAACACACGGTAACCAAAAAATATATTTTATATTTGAGATTCTTCAAAGTAGCCATCCTTTTCCTTGATGACAGCTTTGCATACGCTTGGCATTCTCTCAACCAGATCACGAGGAAGTCACTTGGAATGCATTTCAATTAAAAGGTGTGCCTTGTTAAAAGTTAATTTGTGGAATTTATTTCCTTCTTAATGTGTTTGAGCCAATCAGTTGTGTTGTAACCAGGTAGGGGTGGTATACAGAAGATAGCCCTATTTGATAAAAGACCAAGTCCATATTATGGCAAGAACAGCTCAAATAAGCAAAGAGAAACGACAGTCCATCATTACTTTAAGACATGAAGGTCAGTCAATACGGAACTTTGAAAGTTTCAAGTGCAGTCACAAAAACCATCAAGCGCTATGATGAAACTGGCTCTCATGAGGACCGCCACTGGAAAGGAAGACCCAGTTACCTCTGCTGCAGAGGATAAGTTCATTAGTTACCAGCCTGATTCACACAGCCAAAATAAATGCTTCAGAGTTCAAGTAACAGACGCATCTCAACATCAACTGTCCAGAGGAGACTGCGTGAATCAGGTTACTACATGAATCCATATGTGTTACTTCATAGTAGTGATGTCTTCACTATTATTCTTCAACTTAGAACTTTATTTGAATTAATTAAGAAAAACCCTCAAATGATCAGGCGTCCTAACTTTTGACTGGTAATGTGTATATATGTATCTCTCACGTCGCTCTACAAAAATGTAGGAACAACGGGTGTTCCTGCCATGAGACAGCATTTAAAAATACTGTAGAAGATCAACTGAAACAGATCAGAGGCTCTGGGGAAGAGAGAGAGAGAGAGAGAGACTATCTACAGAACACCTGATCAAACTAAAGAGAAATACATTTGTGGGGCTCTGTCCCAACAATCCATCCTAATTTACCATTCAGAATGCATGGCTAATACATCGCACACTAGGATTACTGGGATGGAGCCTTGGGACAGTTCAGAAAGCGAAGAAGAAGAGGTGGCTGCCTAGACAGAGCACAAGCAGATTCCTAACTTATCAAAGACTGAAATAGTATGGAGAGAGAAAGAGGGATATGGATGAGAGAGAAAGAGAGGGATATGGATGAGAGAGAAAGAGAGGGATATGGACGAGAGAGAGGGTGGGATATAGAGGGGGCCAGGGATTTTGGGGCGTTTGGAGGTTGGGTACAGTAATGACTCATGAGCAGAGAAGCGGACGAGGGGCAGCTTCTAGAGCGTGGGACCAGGAAGTGGGCAGGAAGTGTTGAAATAGGAACAGGCTCCCTCAGTGGCAGCAGCCTCCACAGTGCCCTCCTCCACCGTGGCTGTGCCCCTGGGCCTCGGCTTGGGCCTCGGCATGTTTGGTCCGCCGCGACAGGATCTCATAGGTGCAGTCGTCGCCACAACAACCAGACATACTGGGGGAGGTGTCGTCGATATCGAACCTGGTGAGGGAGAAAAGGGGGGTAGAAAGAAGAAGAAGAAGGGAAGAGTGGATTGAGTACAGCACCAACAGTGATCTCTAAAATAACAAAATCATGTTTGTACACGCTGAAAAGCAGCTGTTGATGTTGCTATAGAAACTCACTGTAAAGCTTCTCTGAAGAACTGGTACGCCCCGTGGTTGTGTTTGAATACTGTTAACATCACCTTCTTCATCTGTGTGCTGGAGGCAGAGAGAGGCAGAGAGAGAGAGCGAGAGAGGCAGAGAGAGCGAGCGAGAGAGGCAGAGAGAGAGCGAGAGAGGCAGAGAGAGAGCGAGAGAGGCAGAGAGAGAGCGAGAGAGGCAGAGAGAGAGCGAGAGATCATTAGGGCATAATGAATGTATTTCCATGGACTGATTTCCTTCCATGAACTCAGGAAAAAATTTTTTGTGAATTGTTATGTACTCTATAACACGTACCTGTTGGCGATGAGCTGTAGTATCTGGATGAGAAACTTGCCCAGTCCTTTCCTCCGCACCCTACTCTCCAGCTGGACCTCATAACTACAAAAACACAACGCACATCAACAACCACAACAACACTGGCTGAGGTTCAACCCCGGGTTAAGTCGTATCAAAGACAAAAAAAAAGGGGGATGTTACCAAGTAATTACCAGTTGGAGGGGGATTTTTCCCCTCACGTGTGCTCACATTTGCAAGATGTATTGAAGCATAAGGCTCTTTCGACAGACTAGTGTCCTGCTCAGGGGGTTTACTTGAACAACAAGCTGCCTCACACACTGCAGAACAGGAGATCACCATAGGGCAGGAGCCTACAAAAAAGTAAACTGTACTATACAATAACATTTCAATACTACTAGCTATAGCAAAGATGCTAATAACTAACCCAAGATAGACCAGAGCCAGTTGTTTCCAATGAGAGCAAATTAATCCTAGTGGGCAGAACAAGCAAGGTGGTGGGCAGAGCCAAGCACGAGCTAGTGAGATCCTATTGGCACATTCTAGCATATATTTGCATATTTCCACTTGGGAAGACCTACTCTGAAGTGTGCATTAACTCAATTCACTCTTGCACTCAAAGAATATATATATATATATATATATAAAATATATATAATATATATATATAAAAAATATATATATATATAAAAAAATATATATATAAAAAATATATATATATATAAAAAAAAATATATATAATATAAACTTTGGCAAAGGATAAAGTCAACAAACGTTTATCCACTGTTCATAACAGATTACAGTTTTGGAAACCAAAAAGTGCATTGAGAGCAAACGTTTTATCGATGGGAAAATGTGCATAATGTTGTCCAAAATCCATCTCGCTCCATCTTCTCCCACTGCCAGCCACTGGGCTTCCTCTCATCACCACAGTGCCTTGCGAAAGTATTCACCCCCCCTTGGCATTTTTCATATTTTGTTGCCTTACAACCTGGAATTAAAAATGACCACTTTGAAAATGCAAAATATTTGTGAAACAAACAAGAAATAAGACTAAACTTGAGTGTACACAACTATTCAACCCCCCCCAAAGTCAATACTTTGTAGAGCCACCTTTTGCAGCAATTACAGCTGCAAGTCTCTTGGGGTATGTCTCTATAAGCTTGGCACATCTAACCACTGGGATTTTTGCCCATTCTTCAAGGCAAAACTGCTCCAGCTCCTTCAAGTTGGATGGGTTCCTGCTGGTGTACAGCAATCTTTAAGTCATACCACAGATTCTCAATTGGATTCAGGTCTGGGCTTTGACTAGGCCATTCCAAGCCAATTTAAAATGTCTCCCCTTAAACCACCCGAGTGTTGCTTTAGCAGTATGCTTAGGGTCATTGTCCTGCTGGAAGGTGAACCTCTGTCCCAGTCTCAAATCTCTGGAAAACAAACAGGTTTCCTTCAAGAACCTCCCTGTATTTAGCACCATCCGTCATTCCTTTCAATTCTGACCGGTTTCCCAGTCCCTGCCGGTGAAAAACATCCCCATAGCATGATGCTGCCACCACCATGCTTCACTGTGGGGATAGTGTTCTCGGGGTGATGAGAGGTGTTGGGTTTGTGCCAGACATAGCGATTTCCTTGATGTCCAAAAAGCTCAATTGTAGTCTCAACTGACCAGAGCACCTTCTTCCGTATGTTTAGGGAGTCTCCTACGTGCCTTTTGGCAAACACCAAACATTTGCTTATTTTTTTCTTTAATTAAGCACTGGCTTTTTTTTCTGGCCAATCTTCCATACAGCCCAGCTCTGTGGAGTGCACGGCTTAAAGTGGTCCTATGGACAGATACTCCAATCTCCGTTGTGGAGCTTTGCAGCTCCATCAGGGTTATCTGTGGTCTCTTTGTTGCCTCTCTGATTAATGCCCTCCTTGCCTGGTCTGTGAGTTTTGGTGGGCGGCCCTCTCTTGGCAGGTTTGTTGTGGTGCCATATCCTTTCCATGTTTTAATAATGGATTTAAATGGTGCTCCGTGGGATGTTCAAAGTTTCTGATATTTTTTTATAACCCAACCCTGATCTGTACTTCTCCACAACTTTGTCCCTGACCTGTTTGGAGAGCTCCTTGGTCTTCATGGTGCCGCTTGCTTGGTGGTACTGCAGACTCTGGGGCCTTTCAGAACAGGTGTATATATCAGGTGTATACATACACTGAGCTCATGTGACACTTAGATTGCACACAGGTGGACTTTAATTAATTATGTGACTTCTGAAGGTAACTAGTTGCACCAGATCTTATTTAGGAGCTCCGTAGCAAAGGGGGTGAATACATATGCACACACCACTTTTCCGTTTTTTAAAAACTTTAATTTTTTAAAATATTTTTTTTTTTTTTTTAGAAACAAGTTATTTTTTTTTCATTTCATGTCACCAATTTGGACTATTGTGTCTGTCCATTACATGAAATCCAAATAAAAATATGATTTAAAATTACAGGTTGTAACGCAACAAAATAGGAAAAACACCAAGGTCAGTGGATACCTTTGCAAGGCTGTATTTGGTAGTGAGTGGAAACGTGGACCGGACGGTTCACATATACACACCCAGCAAAATATCTGGGTCATTGTTCTCTCTGTGGCTATAGTAACGGTCAGTGCCACTTCCTGTAAAAGGAGACCATGACAACCCCCTTACCAGTATAGCACCTCCTCCCCGCACTCGACATCGAATCGGAAGTGAGAGAAGGCCACGGGGGAGGAGTCTGTGTCTCGAGCCAGCAGATACCACGCCCTCTCGTCTTTCATCTCATCCCTCTTTTCTCTCTCCTTCCATCCCCACTCGCTTTGCTCATACCTGCAGCATAGAGGTCAGACGTCAAGCACTGGCCTACGTGATTGGATGGAATGTGAGTAGTTTGTTGTGATTGGGTAAAGACTGTTAGCAGGAGTTAAATCGGGCTGGGTACCGCCTGGTCCGAGACCCCAGGTACCTTTGGTTATTTGAATTTCCAGAGCCAACAACATAAGTAATCAACAGCACAAAATTAGACAAGCCCATAGCAGAATAATTTACCAATTCAGTTGTTCAGCCTGTCGCACCTCACGCGACAAAATAATATTCCTCTCCGGGGGCATTCAAATTACAGTACCACACACGGAGAGAAATATTCATTCCAGTCATTGTACAACAGTCAATGCCATGGCAAGAAACTCCTTTGAAAATCCATTTTTGAAAAAGAGCATCACTGAGCTTCCTAGTGTTACTAAACTAAACTTATTTATCAAATCCAAGACATTTTAGAAGCAGCGTTTTTAGCAGCGCCATTGATTTAATGCCAATGATGGCGCTCAACAATGGCGCTCAACAATGGCGCTGAATGCATAGTGAAGACCAGGTTAAATAGAACAGGGTCTGGTATAATTGATGGGCCTACATTATACTCACAGTGCAGGATCCTTGGCTGGCTAAGTGCCAGTGGAATGTTGTTGTTGTTGTTTTTTTGGGGGGTGGGATCCAAGTCTTCAATATGTTGCTAACTAAACTTTAGGCTAGCTTGTTGATAGAGTTGATCTAGCTAATGATTAGCACAGTGGGGTACATGCAGACGGTCAACCCTCAGCCCATTTATTTCTAGCCACATCAGGTGATTAACGCTCAATGGAACACTGATCATATGGACAGTGTGTTATTGGCCTCATGTCTGGAAAAGGGGAGGTCACTGTATTTTGGAGTACAATGTCCTGTTCTAAAGTCAACCAGAGAACGGACCTCCTCGCGGTCGTTCTCCTCCAAAGACATGGTAACGCCTCTCCGAAAACCTGTAGTAAGCCACGCCCTTCACCATCACCCCAACGACATCACTCCTCCCCTCCCTCCTTACAGTGTTTGCATGTTGGTCCGGGTCAGCTCGTAGGCCCACTCCACAGACATGGGGTTCAGAGTGGACACTCTCTTACACTCGATCTGGAGATTCAATCTGGAAGATCAATAGAGCAGTTAGTTGAGTGATGCTATGTTTATCAGCCAGAGTCAGTGGCCACTTATCAGCCAGAGTCGGTGGCCACTTATCAGCCAGAGTCGGTGGCCACTTATCAGCCAGACAACACCCATAGTAATAGGAGGTGGACAATCTCTTACCCGTTTCTGTCATACTTTTTGAAGACTGGGAAAGCAGCCAAAGGGTCGTCCAGCTGTGGGAGAGAGACCGACAGAGACACAGAGACACAGAGAGACAGAGAGAGAGAGAGACACAGAGAGACACAGAGAGAGACAGAGACACAGAGAGAGACAGAGAGAGACAGAGACACAGAGAGAGACACAGAGAGAGACAGAGACACAGAGAGACACAGAGAGAGACACAGAGAGAGAGAGACACAGAGAGAGAGAGACAGAGAGAGAGAGAGACACAGAGAGAGAGAGAGACACAGAGAGAGAGAGAGAAACAGAGAAACAGAGAGAGAGACGTATGAGTTACAGTCAGACGCAGTCACACAATCAGGAAAAACTGGAGCTCTTTTTCAATTAATATCTTTCCTTGATTCCTCACACCTGTCCAAACCTCCCTTTCAAAATGCTTAAAAGGTCGGGGGTGGGGGGTAAACAGTCGAGGGAGGGTAGGGTAGACGGTCAGGAGGGAGGGAAGAAGGTCGGAGGGAAGGGAGTGACCTGTCTACCCCTACCCCGGTCAACAGCCCTACACCCCCCACAGAAACTTGCCCAAGCCTCCCACATTTCTCTTTCACCCAAATCCAAATAACTGATTTCTGAAAGAGCTGCAAAATCTGGACCCCTACAAATCAGCTGGGCTAGACAATCTGGACCCTCTCTTTCTAGAATTATCTGCAGAAATTGTTGCAACCCTTATTACTAGCCTGTTCAACTTCTCTTCCATATCGTCTGAGATCCCCAAAGATTGGAACTGTGCCGCAGTCATCCCCCTCTTCAAAGGGGGAGACACCCTAGACCCAAACTGCTACAGACCTACATCTATCCTGCCCTACCTTTAAGGTCTTTGAAAGCCAAGTTAACAAACAGATTACCGACCTTTTCAAATCCCACCGTACCTTCTCCACTATGCAATCTGGTTTCAGAGCTGGTCATAGGTGCACCTCAGCCACGCTCAAGGTCCTAAACGATATCATAACTGCCATCGATAAGAGACAATACTGTGCAGCCGTATTCATTGACATGGCCAAGGCTTTCGACTATCAATCACCACATTCTTATTGGCAGACTCAACAGCCTTGGTTTCTCATATGACTGCCTCGCCTGGTTCCCCAACTACTTCTCCGATAGAGTTCAGTGTGTCAAATCGGAGGGCCTGTTGTCCGGACCTCTGGCAGTCTCTATGGGGGTACAACAGGGTTCAAATCTCAAGCCGACTCTTTTCTCTGTATATATCAATGATGTCGCTCTTGCTGCTGGTGAATCTCTGATCCACCTCTACGCAGACGGCACCATGCTGTATACTTCTGGCCCTGCTTTGTGTTAACAAACCTCCAGACGAGCTTCAATGCCATACAACTCTCCTTCCGTGGCCTCCAACTGCTCTTAAATGCAAGTAAAACTAAATGCATGCTCTTCTAACGATCGCTGCCCGCACCTGCCCGCCCGTCCAGCATCACTACTCTGGACGGCTCTGAATAGGTGGACAAGCACAAATACCTAGATGTCTGGTTAGAATGTAAACACTCCTTCCAGACGCATATCAAACATCTCCAATCCAAAATTATATCTAGAATCGGCTTCCTATTTCGCAACAAAGCCTCCGTCACTCATGCTGTCAAACATACCCTCGTAAAACTGACTATCCTACCGATCCTTGACTTTGGCGATGTCATTTACAAAATAGCCTCCAACACTCTACTCAGCAAACTGGATGCAGTCTATCACAGTGCCATCCATTTTGTCACCAATGCTCCATATACTACCCACCACTGCGACCTGTATGCTCTCGTTGGCTGGCCCTCGCTTCATACTCGTCACTAAACCCACTGGCTCCAGGTCATCTATAAGTCTTTGCCTTATCTCAGCTCACTAGTCACCATAGCAGCACCCACCCGTAGCATACGCTCCAGCAGGTATATTCCAAAGCCAATTTCTCCTTTAGCCTCCTTTCCTTCCAGTTCTCTGCTGCCAATGACTGGAACAAATTGCAAAAATCACTGAAGGTGGAGACTTTTATCTCCCTCACTAACTTTAAGCATCAGCTCTCAGAGCAGCTCACAGATCACTGAACCTGTACATAGCCCATCTGTAAAGAGCCCATCCTCACTACCTCATCCCCATACTGTTATTTATTTTTTGCTCCTTTTCACCCCAGTATCTCTACGTGCACATCATCTTCTGCACATCCATCACTCCAGTATTTAATTGCTAAATTGTCATTATTTCACCACTATGGCCTATTCATTGCTTTACCTCCCTTATCTTACCTCATTTGTACATACTGTATATAGATGTTTTTTTCCCCACTGTGTTATTGACTGCATGTTTGTCTATTCCAAGTGTAACTCTGTTGTTGTTGTTTGTGTCAAACTGCTTAGCTTTATCTTGGTCAGGTCACAGTTGTAAATGAGAACTTGTTCTCGACTGGCCTACCTGGTTAAATAAAGGTAAATTAAAAAAATTGTAATCATTGAAAGACAAATTGAAAGTCAGTCAACTTATTGGTCCCCTACCCTCTGTCCCCTCACCTTATTGGCTGCGTCCACCTTGGCACACACTGCATCCATGGCTGCCCTCTCCGCCAGGCGAGCCTGCTTCTTCTCCTTCGCTTTGTTTGACTTCCTCTGGAGAGGGGAGAGAGAGAGAGAGAGGGATGGAGGGGGAGAGGGGGGAGGGATGGAGGGGGAGAGAAGGATGGATAGAGAGATGGATGGAGGGGGGAGAGAGAGATGGATGGAGGGGGGAGAGAGAGATGGATGGAGGGGGAGAGAGAGATGGATGGAGGGGGGAGAGAGAGATGGATGGACAGGAGGATGGAGAGAGGGGAGGATGGAGAGAGGGGAGGATGGAGAGAGGGAGGGGAGGATGGAGAGAGGGATGAGAGAGAGAGGGGTGGAGGGGGGAGAGAGAGAGGGGTGGAGGGGTGAGAGAGAGATGGGTGGAGGGGTGAGAGAGATGGGTGGAGGGGTGAGAGAGATGGGTGGAGGGGTGAGAGAGATGGGTGGAGGGGTGAGAGAGATGGGTGGAGGGGTGAGAGAGAGGGGGATGGAGGATGGAGAGAGGGGTGGAGGGGAGGGATGGAGGGGGATGGAGAGAGGGATGGAGAGAGGGAAGAGGGGGATGGAGGGGGATGGAGAGAGGGATGGAGGGGGATGGAGAGAAGGATGGAGAGAGAGATGGAGGGGGATGGAGAAAGGGGTGGAGGGGGATGGAGAGAGGGGTGGAGGGGGATGGAGAGAGGGGTGGGGGAGGATGGAGATAGGGATGAGGGGAGGATGGAGAGAGGGATGAGGGGAGGATGGAGAGAGGGATGAGGGGAGGATGGAGAGAGGGATGAGGGGAGGATGGAGAGAGGGATGAGGGGAGGATGGAGAGAGGGATGAGGGGAGGATGGAGAGAGGGATGAGGGGAGGATGGAGAGAGGGATGAGGGGAGGATGGAGAGAGGGATGAGGGGAGGATGGAGAGAGGGATGAGGGGAGGATGGAGAGAGGGATGAGGGGAAGATGGAGAGAGGGATGAGGGGAAGATGGAGAGAGGGATGAGGGGAGGATGGAGAGAGGGGAGGATGGAGAGAGGGATGGAGAGAGAGAGATGGAGGGAGGGAGGAGAGAGAGATGGAGGGAGGAGAGAGATGGAGGGAGGAGAGAGATGGAGGGAGGAGAGAGATGGAGAGGAATTGGGGGGTGCATTTCAGTTGGTCAATCTTCAAGCAGAAGGCGGCATATGTGTTTGAACATGACGAGTGAAGTCAGGGACTAGTACACCTGTGTACAACAACACCAATAGTGTTTCAAAGACAAAAACAGGAACGCCGAATGCATGATTTTAAATGACAGGCGCACTCAGAGACTAAAGTGCAATGCCTTATACCTTACCCTAAAGAAGTAGACAATGAAGGACTGGTATGATAACAACAGTAACAAACACATGTATGGTCAGCATGTTGTAATGAGCGGATCTCCAGCTACAACATTCACTCGTTTACAGGAAGCAAATCGGGAACACGTGCCTCGTTATTAGCTTCGGAGGTGCGTTTCAGGAACTTAGTTTAATACCTTACTGGCAAACTAGCTAGCTAGTTATGCTATTGCTTCCCACCCCAGCTAAAATACATGCATTTGGGTTCTAAAAAAAATAAATCGAGCTAGTCATTATCAAAATATATTCTGAACAGGTGAGACAACTTCAGAGGTTAGTTAGCAGGGTGTAGGATCAACTTAACTATGGTAGTTATGATGAGAAACCTTTCTTTAAAAAAAAAATGGATTCCTAGCTAATTGAAGTGGCTAGCAAGCTAGGCTAGCGGTGGCACCAGAAATGAACACACACGGGACAACGATGCACCAATGGGCCCCCATCCCCCCCCTACAACAACAACAAAAAAAATCTAAAATAAAACCGGTGCAATCGATAGTGGTTAAAACTAGCCACTGCAATCACAAAGCGGGGTTATTTTTGAGTTAGCTAGCGGACTGTGTAACTAGCTAGCTTTTGTATAGCCACTTGGGACTTTGTCCGCCGCCCCTTCAATTCCCTCCGTCCCTCTCTCCGTCGCTCACCGGGGATCATCATTTATCGGACACAGTCTTTGTTTGATGCAAAAAGCGTTCACATGTCTTTCTCACAAAACACAGACGGTCAAAACTCACCCCCATATCGCTGTTGTTGTTTTTTTTTAAACGACCGTTGTGTCTTGCTGTTGCTAGCTAGCTAACTTAGTCGCTCAGTGAATGTGGTTTCTTGGGGGGGGGGCAGAAAAAAAAAAAGGGGGCAAGATTATGTAAAAATGCTATAGCGGTTTAGCAAACTACCTAGCGCCACTGGCTACAAAAGAATATGCTCGCGATTGATTACACTAAAGTTGACTAAACGACAAAAAAAAAGCAAAATAGTTTATTTTTTTCTCCGCCAGATTGGCGCCAAGAGAAAGGGGGTGAATTACGTGTCTTGGCCCTAGTCCCTCTTCCTCTCCTCCCTCCCTCACTCACTCTTCCTCTTCCTCCTCCGACCAACAGTAACGCTTTGGGGAAATGACGACACCGCGTCTTTAGGCATTTAGGATGTACACATGATTGTCAATTATTATTGTCTCTAAAATATATAACTTGATTATCTTTGATCTTTTCCATTTTTGATTCATTAGGATTTGCTGCCTTGCTATGCTGTTGTCTTTAGGTCTCTCTTTATGTAGTGTTGTGATGTGTGTTTTGTCCTATGTTTATATTGTACTTAATTTTTTTTTAAATCATCTCAGGCCCCGTACCCGCAGGAGGCCTTTTGCCTTTTGGTAGGCCATCATTGTAAATAAGAATTAGTTCTTAACTGATTTGCCTAGTTAAAAAATGATTAAATACATTTTTAAAAAATTCAAAGGATAGATAATACACCTTGTATATTATTATTATTATTTTTTTGACATTTTTTTGTCGTAGAAATATGAATAATGATTATAGTAATTATTTAAGAGGGGCTGAGGTAGGCAATATTTTTGGAGGCAATAAATGGATTTCTGCTATTGAGGCATGGTTGTCCAAAGCCTACTATGCTGAGGCATGGTTGTCCAAAGCCTACTATGCTGAGGCATGGTTGTCCAAAGCCTACTATGCTGAGGCATGGTTGTCCAAAGCCTACAATGCTGAGGCATGGTTGTCCAAAGCCTACTATGCTGAGGCATGGTTGTCCAAAGCCTACTATGCTGAGGCATGGTTGTCCAAAGCCTACTATGCTGGATCAACAGTGTCTCAGTTGGTATAGCATGGTGCTCGCAATGCCTGGGTTATGGATTTGACTAGTATGAAACTTACTATATATCGCTCTGGATGAGAGCCTCTGCTAAAATGTACATTTCTGATTTCCATTTTTTTTCTCTTACACTTCACTTTCATGATGTCACCTACAGCAATGTGTAAGAGGATATCAAAATATTTTTATTTACCTAGGCAAGTCAGTTAAGAACAAATTCTTATATTCAATGACGGGCTATGAACAGTGGGTTAACTGCGTGTTCAGAACGACAGAATTGTACCTTGTCAGCGCGGGGGTTTGAACTTGCAACCTTCCGGTTACTAGTCCAACACTCTAAAAGGCTATATGTTCCCTCCATCTAGTGCAACACCATTCCTTATTGAGAATCTTTTGTTTAGGTAGTATATTATAAGCCATGATTCCCCAAAGTAGCCACCCTTTGCCTTGATGACAGCTTTGCACATTCTTGGCATTCTCTCAACCAGCTTCACCTGGAATGATTTTCCAACAGTTTTGAAGGAGTTCCCACATATGCTGAGCACTTGTCGGCTGCTTTTCCTTTATTCTGCGGTCCAACTCATCCCAAACCACCTCAATTGGGTTGAAGTCGGGGGATTGTGGAGGACAGGTCATCTGATGCAGCACTCCATCACTCTAATTCTGGGTAAAATACTCTTACACAGCCTGGGGGTGTGTTGGGTCATTGTCCTGTTGAAAAATATAAAATAATCCCACTAGGTGCAAACCAGATGGGATGGCGTATCGCTGCAGAATGCTGTGGTAGCCATGCAGATTAATCGTGCCTTGAATTCTAAATAAATCACTGACAGTGTCACCAGCAAAGCACCCCCACACTATCACACCTCCTCCTTCATGCTTCATGGTTGGAACCACACATGCAGAGGTCATCAAAGACACAGCGATTGGAACCAGAAATCTCAAATTTGGACTCATCAGACCAAAGGACAGATTTCCAAGCAAGTCTCTTCATCTTATTGGTGTCCTTTAGTCGTGGTTTCTTTGCAGCACTTCAACCATGAAGGCCTGATTCACGCACGTCTCCTCTGGACAGTTGATGTTGAGATGCGTCTGTTTCTTTAAACTCTGAAGCATTTATTTTGGCTGCAATTTGAGGTGCAGTTAATAACTCTAATGAACTTACCCTCTGCAGCAGAGGCAACTCTGGGTCTTCCTTTCATGTGGCGGTCCTCATGAGAGCCAGTGTCATCATAGCATTTGATGTTTTTTGCGACTGCACCTGAAGAAACGTTCAAAGTGGTTGACATGTTCCGGATAGAAGAAAGGGAGAGCGTTTACAGGCTCAAAATGGCCAGAAACAAATAACTTTCTTCTGAAACTCGTCAGTCTATACTTGATCTGAGAAATGAAGGCTATTCCAAGCGAGAAATTGCCAAGAAACGTAAGATCTCGTACATCTGAAGAATAACTTTTCATCTTTGATCTTGAGGTTGTGGTCTTCATGGAATCTACATTGCCACGTTTGGCCACAAGATGGCGGTATGGGACAAGATGCTACTCGGAAAAGTTCCACAAAATGACCATTATAGAATGGATAATTACATCTAACTGAAATAGCGCCTTGCCATAGTCCATCAAGCATTTTATCGTTATATTCGTTTTTTTCATTTGTACACTTAAATACTGACTACAGAACATGAAACTGCTGCTGTTGAATAGCTGGTTATGTTAATTTGCAAATCATTTGACAATGATGTGTGCGCCATTTCTTGGGTAGACCATTCTTTTCCGAGCCCTTTACGGAAGGCATCCCATCCATATGTTGAGTTTCATACAGGCCTATATGCTGTCTATTTCACAAACACACGCACGCACGCACTCACTCACTCACGCACACAGATGGCCCCCTCAGTAAGCCCCGCCCACAACCCTTTGTCTTGGTGTAATCTGTCTCGCGACGGGGAGATGGCTTTTGGGAAGAGGGGCGCGACGGGAGGGATGGGGGGGGGGGGGGGGGGGGGTCATGGAGTTCGAACTCGCAGCCCGCGACGGTTTCCGTTATGGCCTAAACTACTACTGTTTGGGTGTGGAGGTGTAACTAACGGCCTGTACAGAAACAGCGACTTAGCCTCTATCACACAGGAGATCTGTAAGGACTGGATAGGTGTAAGCAATATGGAGGTGAATGTTCCTCCTAGCTTGTTGAAGTTACTACCATATTGCTTAAACCTATCCAATCCTTTCAGATCTTCATGAAGTTCCCAAGGACTAGGGGTTGTTATGCTACTAGACTTCTGGTCGTGCTCTCTCTCCCTTATTCTCTCTCTCTCCCTCATTATTTATCTCTCTCTCTCCCCCTTATTCTCTCTCTCTCTCTCTCTCTCTCCCTCATTCTTTCTCTCTCCCTCTCTCTGCCTCATTATTTCTCTCTCTCTCTCTACTGTCTTCCTTGCATTCCTTCCATTACATCTACATTTTCTCCATCTAATGTGAACAACATTGGTTTGCTTTTGTCTTAAAAAATATGAATTAATCATTTGTCATAGGCTGAATACTAAGACCATGAAGATGTAGCCAGTGCTGGTATCTGCAACCAGATTATGCCTTGCTCTCCTCTCCTCTCTCTCACACACACACAGACACACACACAGACACACACACACACACACACACACACACACACACACACACACACACACACACACACACACACACACACACACACACACACACACACACACACACACACACACACACACACACACAGACACAGACAGTGTCATGTCAGTTTTATTTGTCCTAATTTCACCAGCTGATAGACCTGTGTATACGAGAGTTCTCTGGTGTGTGTGTGTTCAGACAGAGCGAGCTGGTTAGGAGGAAAATTATATATTTGCTACAGCAGGCCTCACAGGATGAACACAGACAGACAGACAGACAGACAGACAGACAGACAGACAGGGCTAACAAACAGAGAGAGAGCTCTAGAGAGAGGGCGGGAGGGGAGGGAGGGAGAGGAAAATAGAAGAAAGGGAGGGTGGGGGGGAAGAGTGAGAGGGAGGGGGAAGAGAGAGAGGGAGTGCAGAGGAGAGAGAGGGAGGGGGAAGAGAGAGGGAGTGCAGAGGAGAGGGAGGGGAGGAGAGAGAGGCAGTGTGGGGGACAGGAGGGGAAGAGAGGAGAGAGAGGCAGTGTGGGGGACAGGAGGGGAAGAGAGGAGAAATGGAGGGGGTGCAGAGTAGAGGGAGGAGAGACGAGGAGAGGAAGAGCAAGAGAGAGAGGAAGGGGAATGAGTAGATCACTGTAGAGGAGGTTGTGGAGGGGGAGGAGGTGGGGGAAGGGGAGGGGGAGGTGATGGAGGGGGAGGGGAGGAGGAGGGGGTGATTGAGGGGGAGGGGAGGAGAGGAGGAGGGGGAGGAGAGGGAGGTCGAAGGACTGTAGAGAGGAAGACAGAGTGAACGGAGAGAGAGAGTGAGAGAGGAAGTCGTAGCCTACACATACAGTCGGTGAGTGTTGGAAAATGAAACGAGGGGGAAAGAGAGAGAGAGAGAGAGAGAGAGCAGGTGAGAGAGAGAGAACAGGGGGGAGAGAGAGAGAGAGAACAGGGGAGAACTAGAGAGAACAGGGGGGAGAGAGAGAGAGAGAACAGGGGGGTAGAGAGAGAACAGGGGGGGGTAGAGAGAGAACAGGGGGGGTAGAGAGAGAACAGGGGGGGTAGAGAGATCTAAGGAGAGGAGATAGAGAAGGAGGGAAAGAGGAAAGCTTGACGGGGGAGGAGAAAGAGAGAACAGATACAGTGGGTGAGTTTTGGAGCGAGGGAGAGAAAGAGGAGGGCGGACAGGACATAGAGAGGAGAAGAGCACAGGGAAGGAGGGGGAGGGGACAGAAGAACACATGCATAGTGGGTGAGTGGAGGAAGTAGAGAGGGAAGGAGAGGAAAGAGGAGTGTTGAAAATGGATAGAGGAGAAGAGAGAGGGAGGAGGTAGAGAGGAAGGGATGAGATAACGGGAAGGAGGAGAGATGGAAAGAAGGAAGGATAGGAATGAGAAAGAACAAGACGGAGAAGGAATGAGAGAATGGAGAGAGAAGAAACGACAAAACAGATAGAGTGAGAACATAGAGGCTGGAGCAGAGAAGAGAGGGGGAGGGAGAAAGAGGAGAGACAGAGAGAGGATGTGCCACAAGTGTTGCTGTATGACAGAGCATGGCCTGCATGTTTGCTTGTGAGACAGACATGCAGACAGAATAGCAATGGATTAAGACATGTCCATCAGTGTGTGTGGGTGTGTGTCAAATTTGAAATCCATCGTTTTCCACATTGTGTACACACGCGCACGCACGCACACGCGCACGCGCGCACACACACACACACACGGCCCCCCTTTTCCTATCCATGCATACATCGTTCAGAGCAGCAAGTCTGCCCGAGCGCAGCACAGAGATGCACAGCTGACGAATCACTCCACGCAAGTAGTTCCCAATTTATGTGATTGTACGATAGCAGGTACACTTGATTTTTGTTGTTGTAAACATTTCAATTTCAGACATCTACTATTCCAGTATACAATGTAGGGTTGGATTAAAACCAGCACTGTATTTGTGGGCCAACATCTTTAAGAAAATTATGATCTGTCTCTACATCAACGATTGATTGAGACGTAAATGCATCTAAATTGGACCAAATAACACATTCGAGGCAACAGCAAGCATGTGTATTTGCCCCACAACAAGCCATCTTTTGTATGGCTGTCCAACTTGCACAGGGGACTACTTTTCTGCTATTGAAGTTAGTTAGGGAGAGGCGAGGAGCAATCCAACGGTTGCGGATGTACACCTCTCCCCTCCGAGGCCTGGTTAGGTTCTCCCGGCACACTCTCCGCTTCTCTACGTGCAAGCTGTTTTATTGAATACGCGAAGACCCACTTTGGCATCAAATGAATGAAAATTAAGCCGTTTTGAAGGTAAAGTTTATTTTTATTTCTATTTTCCTAGTTAAGCGGCCTATTAGCTGCGTAGAAAGCCGCAGCTAAGTTTTGAATGAGAGAAAAACGCCCGAGGACCACAAAATAAGCAGGTGAGCTACTGAATTGAACTGCTATCCCGACTTGTACAACGAATCCAAAACGTCCACAACGCCAACTAGTAGCGACCAACAACTGGAATAGTACTAGCTACCCCCCACACCCATACCCCCCCACCGACGTTAGCCTGGCGATAACAAAAGGATTGAAAGTTGAAATATATATTATCAACGGAGGGCAGAGGGAAAGGAGGAGAGGACGGAGGTGGGACAAGATTTCATTATTTATTAAATGTTTATTTTTTAAAAGCCGGTTCTATGGGAACACACGTTGTTGTATTCTTGTCACTACTAATTTGGATGTGGTTTTGAGCGAGAGTCGAGGAAGAGTGAGAATATGAGAGATTGTGACAAAGATTTCCCCCCCCTTTGGAGAATACGAGAAAGAAAAAAATAGATTTAGTAATTTGTGAGTTGAACTGATACTTAACCCCAAATAATATCTGTATAATTGATTAACAAGGATTGTAAACTGGCTTTCTAGAAGCAACATCATGGGTAATAGTTACCAGGATGGGATTCCAATGCTAGACTTTTCTGGAAATAGCTAATGGTTGATATGAATGTGTTTTTGGCCAGTACAACTCACACTAGTGAGTGTCCCAAATGAATTACTTTCCAATAGCTGTTATTTATTTAATATTAGGGAAAATAGCTTAGTAGCTAGTCAGCCAGTTTCTTGCTAATATTTTACACTGTCTAAAAGTTAAGGCAAGATTGCTAAGGTTTATATTGCAACTAATGTAGATGCTAGCTACTACCCTGTAGAAATGTGTTGGCTGGTCTATGTAATCAATCAATCAAGTTGCAACAAAAAAAAGTGAAAGGGGCGGGCTTTGGCGACCGGTGGGACAGTAATGATATCGATAAATAAACTATGAACAAATATCAAAGTTATCTGTTTCCATGAAATTAACTTTTTCTGTTTGTTGTTGCCTTGATTAGTCTACAATCCTACCTAAAGTGTGAGTTTAATGTTACACACAGACTGGCACCGTTTGTGTGGCTTGGACCAGCATTAGTAGACAAAGGCCAACAGCATTGTGAATGAGGCCGAATACTATACTACTGCAATATCTTTTTTGAGTGGTTTTTAATCAGTATTACAGGAAAATATTTTCTTAAATTAGGCTTGTAAAGGTTATCATCATCACAAAAAAACAACATACGTCCTAAAATTGAAGTGTTGCGTTTTGCCGTGATGTTACAGTTAAGTGAACTTTGTGATGATGCATACATTGTGTGGAACTCGGCTCTTGTTGACAGACCCATTTTTTTCCCGACAAAATGTACAAAAAAAAAGAGGGCTATTGCATGTACAACTGTTCTATTCATTTGCTAACTGTATGTAGAGTTCGTTTCACGTCTCTTGTGGTCGGTATAACGACAAAAAGTCGGTTTAACGGGAACATTTGAAACCGGAAGATGTCTTGTCCCGAGGTGACCGTCTAGTCTTTTGTGTCACAGCACGAACGTTAGCGCGCGCCTCCCCCCCAAGACAGAACTTACTTCACATCACACACACACATAGTTTGGCATAGGCTGTGTGTGGTGTGTTTTGATGTTTCCCCACTTGATAGTTGAACATGTGACTGACTCCTCGTTGTGTAGCCAGATACTGGATTAACTGTTATTTTTCTGCTGTGAACTCTAAATTGCTTTTGTTTGAGTGTGTGTATATGCAACCTGGTCTCTGAGAATTTAGTATTATTCTGTACGTATCTCCGAGATGTTCCATTTAGTGTGACGTTTTTGTATGATTACATAAAACAGATGGTTACTTAAGGCATAAGCATTGATAACTACTTATTGCAAATTCATAATGTTACGTTTTGAGAATTCGTAATATATATATATATATATATATATATATATATATATATATATATATATATATATATATATATATATATATAAATAAAATACTAATTGCAATTCGTAACATATAAGAAATGGAGTGATGGACGTCCACAAATTGATACATATCGTACTAAATGGAGTGTCTCGGATTTACGTACAGAATAATACGAAATGTTCTGAGACCAGGTTGGTATGTGTGTGTATTTTTGCTATTATGAGGAGTTGGGGTTGATAACCAGACCGTAAGAGGCTGAAGAGAATGAGACGGTAGTGAGCACGGTTACATTGCACACAATAATGTGATTTATTGTGAATAGTCTGATTTTTAAAAAAATGTAATCATTTGTTTAAAATGTTTAAATGCTTTGCAAGAACAACAATATCTCTAATAATCCTGTTTACATGGACACATCTGAAATCAGGCTGCCTGATGGGAATTATGATAAATGCAGAAACTAAACGCTCTACCACACTTGACCACGTTATTTTTGGGGAAGAACATTTTATCCTGAGTTCGGACAGATAAAGTTTGTATGTGAAAACTATTTCAAACTAAGATACTTTCAGTTGTTCCCGAACTCACTTCACTTGCACAAAAGAGAGAGAGAGAGAGAGTCTTGAACTGCTGCTGTTAGCACGTGTACAGATCAAATACACCGCGCTGGAACTCTGCTTGAAAAAAAGGTGTTTACACGTCCTAATCATTTGAAAGATGGCTCAGAAAACCAGGTGTTTACACGTCCTAATCATTTGAAAGATGGCTCAGAAAACCAGGTGTTTACACGTCCTAATCATTTGAAAGATGGCTCAGAAAACCAGGTGTTTTTAATCAGCGGTATTCTTACATAAATTATGATCTACCGCTGTTTTAAGGAGAGTGAAGTTTTCACACGACTGATGTCGTACTCAGCTTACTAACATACTCGATTTAATATTTAATTATTAGTGTGCATGTACGTGTGCTTGGTGGAAGACAGATTGTTCATCTCTGCTATACTGAGGGCTTTGGAAGTTTGTTATTTTGTTAATGTGTGTGCTGATTGGTGACAGGACTTTTCCTTAGTGATGTAGATTATGTGTAGGCCTATGTTTTATCTGTGTGTGTGTGTGTGTTGCAGTATGCCCTCGGTGATGGAGCGGTCGGGGAGCGGCGTTCTGTCTAGGAGCAGGGCTAAAACCAATGGAAACAACCAACACTCGGAGGAGGACAGCAGCGATGAGGAGCACGCTCACGGTACACACACACGACACACACACACACACACACACACAGGTCAGATTCGGGTAAAAGGGCAGAAAATAACATGGTATAAAGTTTATTCTGATTGGTGATTTTTCTGCATTTATCAACAGTCTCATCAGGCAGCCTGATCTCAGATGTGTCCGTGTAAACAGGATTATTATGAGAAAGTGTTCTTTCAAAGCATGTACAATTTAATTATATTAATCTTAACTATCCACAATAAATCTCATTATTGTGTGCTTGTAATCGTGCTCACTACTGTCTCACCATTTTCTTACCGTCGTCATACCTACTCAGTTCATGACAGGACAACGCACGCGCACGCGCGCGCAAACAAAAGCAATGAAGAGTTCACAACAGACAAAAAACACAGTCCTTCCCCATTTCGTTCTGTTTGCTTCCATTGTAAAGAAATGTGCAACTTCCAGCACGACTTTAGCGTGAACACTGAGGCTGTACCCTTATTAAGTTATAGGTTTAACAGTGGCCGTGTAGGTTACCGAGGATATTTGAGCATAATGTAGGCCTAACAGAGTGGTATTTTTTTTAAATGTTATTTATTGAACCTTTTATTTAACTAGGCGAGTCAGTTAAGAACAAATTCTTTATTTACAATGACGTCCTACCGACGGCCAAACCTGGACGACGCTGGGCCAATTGTGCGCCGCCCTATGGGACGTCCAATCACGACCGATTGTGATGCAGCCTGGAATCGAACACAATGGAGAAAATGCATCCCATAACATGTTAACATGGAAACAGCTGTTCTGTCATTCAGTGTTCAGTGAAGGCCTTACATCCCATAACATGTTAACATGGAAACAGCTGTTCTGTCATTCAGTGTTCAATGAAGGCCTTACATCCCATAACATGTTAACATGAAAACAGCTGTTCTGTCATTCAGTGTTCAGTGTTCCATTAGACTTTTGAAAAAATAACATGCAGGGCTTGACATGAACCTGTTTATCCCCTCGTCCTTCTGACAAGGTGGTGACTGAAAATGTTGTTTGATACTCGATACCACTTTACAAAATAAAAATGCATTATTAATCCCATACCATTATTACAGATAATGTGATAAATTACCTATTGGCTACTTAGCTTATTCAAGCCTGTCTCAAAATATAACACTGCCCCTTTAAGAAAAAAAAAAAAAAAAGCTCTTCTGGCTTTTCAAAGATGTCTAGAAATGTATACATTTTGTGCTCTTGTAGGAGTCAATCACTCCCCTATTGCTGACTACAAATGATCTATAACTGGGCTAATAACTAATATCTAATAACTCACTAACTAGCAAAGGATATGAACAAAATGTGCACACATGGTTACATGCAGCTCTCACTATGATCTCAAAACAAGCGCATCTACTCACGACCGCTCATGCTGTAAACAGAGTCCAGTTCAAAGTGCCTGGCACAGATCCATATATGGCAATTGTCTATATGCACATAGGCCTACTGCAGCTCTGATTGGTTATGGTGCACTAGTCTGTGCTGAGTAGTGCATGTCTATACAATAGAATCCTACAACAAAATATTTTGCAGTTTTTTTTTTTCTCCCCCCCCCCAGGTATGTTGCATTAAAAGTGGCTAATATTGTGTTCAGTCGATAACAATTGCCACAGTAAAGGGAAACGTTGATGTTGTTAACAGGGAAAAACTCTAGAACGGTGGTCACCAACCTTCTTTTTCTGAGTCAATATCACTTTGAGTCAAAATGCAAGCTGAGATCTACCGTTCAGATGTTTTTATTTTTTTAATAGCATGACTTTATAAAAAAAAAAAACCCGGAAGGAAGCTATAGGCCCAATACAGTATCACTGCATATCAGCTTTGCTTGAATTGCCCTGCCAATGCATTGTTGTTTGAGCCTGTTCTTAAAATTTATATTTCTACATTTGAGGTAGGCTATATGATCATACCGGTAATAGATCCGTTGTTGTATTACTTGTGAAACACAGCTAAGTGACCATACATTTTTAAATCATGTGCTTTTTATTTTACTGGGCTGATGGTGCCTGCATCTGAGGGTCAGTCTCAGTGGAGAGAGAGAGAGAGAGCAGCAGACTGAAGGTCGGTCTCAGCGGAGGGAGAGAGCAGCAGACTGAGGGTCGGTCTCAGCGGAGGGAGAGAGCAGCAGACTGAGTGTCAGTCTCAGCGGAGGGAGAGAGCAGCAGACTGAGTGTCAGTCTCAGCGGAGGGAGAGAGCAGCAGACTGAGTGTCAGTCTCAGCGGAGGGAGAGAGCAGCAGACTGAGGGTCGGAGAGAAAGGAGAGGGAGAGAAAGTGAAATCAATCAATCAAATATATTTATAAAGTCCTTGTCACATAAGCTGATATATCAAAGTGCTGTACAGAAAACAACCTAAAACCCCAAACAGCAAGCAATGCAGGTGTAGAAGCACGGTGGCTAGGAAAAACTCCCTAGAAAGACCAGAACCTAGAGAGGAACCAGGCTCTGAGGGGAGGCCAGTCCTCTTCTGGCTGTGCCGGGTGGAGATTATAACAGAACATGGCCAAGATGTTCAAATGTTCATAGATGACCAGCAGGGTCAAATAATAATCACAGTGGTTGGAGAGGGTGCAACAGGTCAGCACCTCAGGAGTAAATGTCAGTTGGCTTTTCATAGCCAATCATTCAGAGTTAGAGACAGCAGGTGTGGTAGAGAGAGAGAGAGTCAAAAACAGCATGTCTTTGATATAAAAAAATACCCAATCCACTAATAACAACAACAATAACAACAACAACAACAACAAAGTCTATTGATACTCATTCATTACAGCTGCACTGCTTGTTCTAGCGCTGAGTGGAAATAGGAAGAACGTGCATTTCATGGGTTATAAAAGTGTTGAATAAAAAGTGTTGACAGGGCTGAGTAAGAACATCAAGTCACTCATAAAAACAGCAGCTCTATGCTGTATTCGTTTACAGTCTCTCTCTAGTCGTGGTTTTAAATGTTTTGAAACAGCAGCTCTATGCTGTATTCGTTGACAGTCTCTAGTAGCTTTCTTTTATGCCATGCTACATTACTGCAGACACGGTAATCTGAGCCATCCGATTGGCCAGTGGTCGGCCTATAGTGCACTTGATTTGCTCTCTGGGCCCGCCAGGGAGGCAGAGTTTGTGCCCTCACACATGAAATGGTTCAAAATGGCAACAGTTCGCCTACCCGGTGCGCAGGGCAGCTGAATCGGACAAATCTCTCACGCTCCCTCTCTGCTTGTCTCTCTGATCTTCTGTCTCTCTCTGGGCTTATCGCTAATACTCTCTCTCTCTCTGGGCTTATCACTAATACTCTCTCTCTCTCTCTCTCTCTGGGTTTATCGCTAATACTCTCTCTCTCTCTGGGTTTATCACTAATACTCTCTCTCTCTCTCTCTGGGCTTATCACTAATACTCTCTCTCTCTCTCTGGGTTTATTGCTAATACTCTCTCTCTCTCTGGGTTTATCACTAATACTCTCTCTCTCTCTGGGCTTATCACTAATACTCTCTCTCTCTCTGGGTTTATCGCTAATACTCTCTCTCTGGGTTTATCGCTAATACTCTCTCTCTCTCTCTCTCTCTCTCTCTCTCTGGGTTTATCGCTAATACTATCTCTCTCTCTGGGCTTATCACTAATACTCTCTCTCTCTCTGGGCTTATCACTAATACTCTCTCTCTCTCTGGGCTTATCGGAAACTCTCTCTGGGCTTATCACTAATACTCTCTCTCTCTTGGGCTTATCGCTAATACTCTCTCTCTTGGGCTTATCGCTAATACTCTCTCTCTGGGCTTATCGCTAATACTCTCTCTCTCTGGGTTTATCTCTAATACTCTCTCCGGGTTTATCGCTAACTCTCTCCGGGCTTATCGCTAACTCTCTCCGGGCTTATCGCTAACTCTCTCCGGGCTTATCGCTAACTCTCTCCGGGCTTATCGCTAACTCTCTCCGGGCTTATCGCTAATTTTCTCTGGGCTTATCGCTAGTTCTCTCTCTCTCTCTCTCCCTCTCTGGGCTTATCGCTAGTTCTCTCTCTCTCTCTCTCCCTCTGGGTTTATCGCTAGTTCTCTCTCTCTCTCTCTCTCCCTCTATGGGCTTATCGCTAGTTCTCTGTCTCTCTCTCCCTCTCTGGGCTTATCGCTAGTTCTCTCTCTCTCTCTCTCTCCCTCTCTGGGCTTATCGCTAACTCTCTCTCTCTCTCTCTGGGCTTATCGCTAGTTCTCTCTCTCTCTCTCCCTCTCTGGGCTTATCGCTAACTCTCTCTCTCTCTCTCTGGGCTTATCGCTAACTCTCTCTGGCCTTATTGCTAGTTCTCTCTCAGCTGATGTCTCTCTCTTCCTCTGCGGTCTCTTCCTCTAATCATCCCTCTTTTCTCTCTCCACAGACAGTATGATTCGAGTGGGAGGAGACTACCAGGCACAGATACCTGAGTTAAACCCAGGTACCAGAGAGGGAAGGGGGGGATTTGATTATTTGGCTGTGTATGTGACAGATGGAGTGAGAGAAAATAAGGAATGTATGACTGACGTGTGTGTGTGTGCACACAGACACGCCAAGCCGCTACAATGAGAAGGAGCAGAGGAGTATGCTGGTGTGGTGCCCCAACAGTCTCATCTCTGACGCCATGTGTAAACACACACACTATACTATTATCTGACAGTTTAAATGCTTTGCTCTCTCTCTTTCAATTCAATTCAAGGCCTTTATTGACATGGGAAACATATGTTAACATTGCCAAAGCAAGTGAAGTAGATAAAACGAAAGTGAAATAAACAACTCTCACTCTCTCGCTCTGCTCTCTCTGCTCGCTCTGCTCTCTCTGCTCGCTCTCTCTCACTCTGCTCGCTCTCTCTGCTCTCTGCTCGCTCTCTCTCACTCTGCTCTCTCTGCTCGCTCTCTCTGCTCGCTCTCTCTCACTCTGCTCTCTCTCTCTCTCTGCCATCTCTGCTCGCTCTCTCTCACTCTGCTCTCTGCTCGCTCTCTCTCTCTCACTCTGCTCTCTCTGCTCGCTCTCTCTCTCTCACTCTGCTCTCTCTGCTCGCTCTCTCTCGCTCTGCTCTCTCTGCTCGCTCTCTCTCACTCTGCTCACTCTGCTCTCTCTGCTCTCTCTGCTCGCTCTCTGCTCGCTCTCTCTGCTCGCTCTCTCTGCTCGCTCTCTCTCACTCTGCTCTCTGCTCGCTCTCTCTCTCTCACTCTGCTCTCTCTGCTCGCTCTCTCTCGCTCTGCTCGCTCTCTCTCACTCTGCTCACTCTGCTCTCTCTGCTCTCTCTGCTCGCTCTCTCTCACTCTGCTCTCTCTGCTCGCTCTCTCTCTCTCTGCCATCTCTGCTCGCTCTCTCTCTCTCTCCCCCCAGTGGATGAGTATATTCTGATGGCTAAAGAGAAGCATGGCTACAACATGGAACAGGTACAGTCAATCAATCTAACTTTATACAAACAGTAAATATACTCTACAAATATAAACAAAACATTTCAAAGATTTTACTGAGTTCACAGTTCACTAGGAAATCAGTAAATAAATAAAAAAGTAGGCCCTAATCTATGAATTTCACATGACTGGAATACAGATATGTATCTGTTGGTCACAGATACCTTATAAAAAAGGTAGGGGTGTGGATCAGAAAACCAGTCAGTATCTGGTCTCACCATCATTTGCCTCATGCAGTGCGACACGTCTCCTTCACATAGAGTTGATCAGGCTGTTGATCGTGGCCTGTGGAACGTTGTCCCACTCCTCTTCCATGGCTGTGTGAAGTTGCTGGATATTGGCGGGAACTGGAACACGCTGTCGTACACGTCGATCCAGAGCATCCCAAACATGCTTAATGGGAGACATGTCTGGGGAGTATACAGGCCATGGAAGAACTGGGACATTTTCAGCATCCAGGAATTGTGTACAGATCCTTACGATATGGGGTTGTGTATTATCCTGCTGAAACATGAGGTGATGGCGGCCGATAGAAATTGGCAAAGATAAAATGCAGTTGTGTTCGTTGTCCGTAGCTCATACCTTCCCATACCATAACTCCACCGCCACCATGGGGCGCTCGGTTCACAATGTGGCCATCAGCAAACCGCTCGGCCGCACGACGCCATACAAATTCTATGGTTGGACGTACTGCCAAATTCTCTAAAACGACAGAGGCAGCTTATGGTAGAGAAATTAACATTACATTCTCTGGCAACACCTCTGGTGGACAATCCTGGAGTCAGCAAACAAATTTCACACTCCCTCAAAACTTGGGTTGTTTGACAAAATGTTCCTTTTATTGTCCCCCAGCACAAGGTGCACCTGTGTAATGATTGTGCTGTTTTAATCAGCTTCTTGATATGCCACACCTGTCAGGTGGATGGATTATTTTAATTTTTATTATTTATTTTTTAATTTTACCCCCTTTTTCTCCCCAATTTCGTGGTATCCAATTGTTGTAGTAGCGCGCTTGTCTTGTCTCATTGCTACAACTCCCGTACGGGCTCGGGAGAGACGAAGGCTGAATGTCATGCGTCCTCCGATACACAACCCAACAGCGCGCATCCAACCCGGAAGCCAGCCGCACCAATGTGTCGGAGGCTACACCGTGCACCTGGCAACCTTGGCTAGCGCGCACTGCGCCCGGCCCGCCACAGGAGTCGCTGGTGCGCGATGAGACAAGGAGATCCCTACCGACCAATCCCTCCCTAACCCGGACGACGCTAGGCCAATTGTGCGTCGCCCCACGGACCTCCCGGTCGCGGCCGGTTACGACAGAGCCTGGGCGCGAACCCAGGGACTCTGATGGCACAGCTGGCGCTGCAGTACAGCGCCCTTAACCACTGCGCCACCCGTGGATGGATTATTTTGGCAAAGTAGAAATGCTAACTAACAAGGATGTAAATAAATTTGTTCACAACTTTGAGTGAAATAAACATTTTGTGCATATGGACATTTCTGGGATCTTTTAATTTCAGCTCATGAAACATGGGACCAACACTTTCCATGTTGCGTTTATATTTCTGTTCTGTGTAGTTATCTCAGAGCTCCATATAGTGAATAGGGTATTCATCCTCCAGTATGTCCCCTCCCCTGTGTCAAAATGTCACTGCTCTCTGTCTTTCTAGGCCTCTGGGTCTAAATGTCACTGCTCTCTGTCTTTCTAGGCCTCTGGGTCTAAATGTCACTGCTCTCTCTGTCTGTCCAGGCCTCTGGGTCTAAATGTCACTGCTCTCTCTCTCTGTCTGTCCAGGCCCTGTATCTAAATGTCACTGCTCTGTCTGTCTGTCCAGGCCCTGTATCTAAATGTCACTGCTCTCTGTCTGTCCAAGCCCTGTCTCTAAATGTCACTGCTCTCTCTCTCTGTCTGTCCAGGCCCTGTATCTAAATGTCACTGCTCTCTGTTTGTCCAAGCCCTGTCTCTAAATGTCACTGCTCTCTCTCTCTGTCTGTCCAGGCCCTGTATCTAAATGTCACTGCTCTCTGTCTGTCCAAGCCCTGTATCTAAATGTCACTGCTCTCTGTCTGTCTGTCCAGGCCCTGTCTCTAAATGTCACTGCTCTCTGTCTGTCCAAGCCCTGTATCTAAATGTCACTGCTCTCTCTCTGTCTGTCCAGGCCCTGTATCTAAATGTCACTGCTCTCTGTCTGTCCAAGCCCTGTCTCTAAATGTCACTGCTCTCTCTCTCTCTGTCTGTCCAGGCCCTGTATCTAAATGTCACTGCTCTGTCTGTCTGTCCAGGCCCTGTATCTAAATGTCACTGCTCTCTGTCTGTCTGTCCAGGCCCTGTCTCTAAATGTCACTGCTCTCTCTGTCTATCTGTCTGTCCAGGCCCTGTCTCTAAATGTCACTTCTCTCTCTGTCTGTCCAGGCCCTGGGGATGTTGCTGTGGCATAAACATGATGTGGAGTGTTCCCTTGCTGACCTGGCTAACTTCACTCCCTTTCCCGAGGAGTGGACCGTAGAGGACAAGGTCCTGTTTGAACAGGCCTTCAGCTTCCATGGCAAGAGCTTCCATCGTATACAACAGATGGTGAGGACACTTACTGGGGAGCTACACTGTAGCGTTGTGAAAACACTGTTTAACCCTGTTTACACTGGAGCGTTGTGAAAACACTGTTTAACCCTGTTTACACTGGAACGTTGTGAAAACACTGTTTAACCCTGTTTCCCCCCCTCTCTCTCTCTCTCTCTCCCTCTCTCTCTCTCTTTCTCTCTGTAGCTGCCTGATAAGCTGGTCTCAGGCCTGGTCCGGTACTACTACAGCTGGAAGAAGACCAGGACCAGAACCAGTGTTATGGACCGACAGGCTAGAAGACTGGTCAGAAAGACAGACAAGGAAGATGGGTGAGGAGGAGAGAGTGAGAGGGGGAAGGAATGGAGGGGGGTAAGGAGGAGAGGGGGAAGGGGTGGAGGGGGGTAAGGAGGAGAGGGGGAAGGGGTGGAGGGTTGTAAGGAGGACAGGGGGAATGAATGGGGGGGTGGACAGGAGGGAGACATGGGGAGGGGAGAGACTAGAGAACACAAACTAATATATACCTCGACCTAAACATCAGCGCTACAGGTAACTTCCACTAAGCTGTGAACAAGCTGAGAAACAAGGCAAGAAGGGCCTTCTATGCCATTTGAAAGGAACAAAATTAGACACACACACAAGGGCTCCCGAGTGGCGCAGAGGTCTAAGGCACTGCATCTCAGTGCTAGAGGCGTCACTACAGACCCTGGTTCGATTCCAGGCTGTATCACAACCAGCTGTGATTAGGAGTCCCTATTTTGTTTATCTGTCTGCCCCGGCCTCGAACTCAGGCCCTGTGTGTAGCTAACTGACCCTCTCTGCCCATTCATTGCCATTTACCCGTTGTCTTAGCTCTCCCAATCAACACCTGTGATGGCTTTATGCCTCTCTCTAATGTCAGTATGCCTTGTATACTGTTGTTTAGGGCAGCTCTCATTGTTTAATTTTACTGCGGAGCCCCTAGTCCTGCTCAACATGCCTCAGATAGCCCCCTTGTCCCACCCCCCACACATGCGGAGACCGCACTTAGCTTAACTAGCGCCTCCAGAGATGCAACCTCTCTCATCGTCACTCAATGCCTAGATTTACCCCCGCTGTACTCGCACCCTACCATACCCTTGTCTGTACATTATGCCCTGAATCTATCCTACCACGCCCAGGAATCTGCTCCTTTTATGCTCTGCTCCCAACGCACTAGACGACCAGTTCTTATAGCCGTACCCTCATCCTAGACAACCAGGTGAGGGTTTTTTTATTTTTTATGAATTTATTAGCAAATTATGGTGGAAAATAAGTATTTGGCCAATAACAAAAGTTTCTCAATACTTTGTTGTATACCCTTTGTTGGCAATGACAGAGGTCAAACGTTTTCTGTAAGTCTTCACAAGGTTTTCACACACTGTTGCTGGTATTTTGGCCCATTCCTCCATGCAGATCTCCTCTAGAGCAGTGATGTTTTGGGGCTGTTGCTGGGCAACATGGACTTTCAACTCCCTCCAAAGATTTTCTATGGGGTTGAGATCTGGAGACTGGCTAGGCCACTCCAGGACCTTGAAATGCTTCTTACGAAGCCACTCCTTCGTTGCCCAGGCGGTGTGTTTAGGATCATTGTCATGCTGAAAGACCCAGCCACGTTTCATCTTCAATGCCCTTGCTGATGGAAGGAGGTTTCCACTCAAAATCTCACGATACATGGCCCCATTCATTCTTTCCTTTACACGGATCAGTCGTCCTGGTCCCTTTGAAGAAAAACAGCCCCAAAGCATGATGTTTCCACCCCCATGCTTCACAGTAGGTATGGTGTTCTTTGGATGCAACTCAGCATTCTTTGTCCTCCAAACACGACGAGTTGAGTTTTTACCAAAAAGTTATATTTTGGTTTCATCTGACCATATGACATTCTCCCAATCTTCTTCTGGATCATCCAACTGCTCTCTAGCAAACTTCAGACGGGCCTGGACATGTACTGGCTTAAGCAGGTGGACACGTCTGGCACTGCAGGATATGAGTCCCTGGCGGTGTAGTGTGTTACTGATGGTAGGCTTTGTTACTTTGGTCCCAGCTCTCTGCAGGTCATTCACTAGGTCCCCCCGTGTGGTTCTGGGATTTTTGCTCATCCTTCTTGTGATCATTTTGACCCCACGGGGTGAGATCTTGCGTGGAGCCCCAGATCGAGGGAGATTATCAGTGGTCTCGTATGTCTTCCATTTCCTAATAACTGCTCCCACAGTTGATTTCTTAAAACCAAGCTGCTTACCTATTGCAGATTCAGTCTTCCCAGCCTGGTGCAGGTCTACAATTTTGTTTCTGGTGTCCTTGGACAGCTCTTTGGTCTTGGCCATAGTGGAGTTTGGAGTGTGACTGTTTGAGGTTGTGGACAGGTGTCTTTTATACTGATAACAAGTTCAAACAGGTGCCATTAATACAGGTAACGAGTGGAGGACAGAGGAGCCTCTTAAAGAAGAAGTTACAGGTCTGTGAGAGCCAGAAATCTTGCTTGTTTGTAGGTGACCAAATACTTATTTTCCACCATAATTTGCAAAGAAATTCATTAAAAATCCTACAATGTGATTTTCTGGATTTTCTTTCCTCATTTTGTCTGTCATAGTTGAAGTGATGAAAATTACAGGCCTCTCTCATCTTTTTAAGTGGGAGAACTTGCACAATTGGTGGCTGACTAAATACTTTTTTGCCCCACTGTAAGTTTCCACCTTCAGTGATTTTTGCAATTCGTTCCAGTCATTGGCAGCAGAGAACTGGAAGGAAAGGCGGCCAAAGGAGGTGTTGGCTTTGGGGATGACCAGTGAGACATACCTGCTGGAGCGCGTGCTCCACCCTGCTATTTGTGGCAGGGGGGGGGGGGGGGTAGAGAGAGACATAGAGGGGGAGTTAGAGTGAGATTGAAAGTAAGAATGTACAAAATGAATCACTTATTCATCCCCCTTCTCTTTCTCCCCATCCCTCCCTCCCTCTCCTCATCCCTCTCTCCCTCTTCCCATCCCTTCTCTCTTCCCATCCCTTCTCTCTCCCCATCCCTTCTCTCTCCCCATCCCTTCTCTCTCCCCATCCCTCCCTTCCTCAGTAATGATGAGATAGAGGGAGACCCGGGCAGCGACAGCGACTTTGAGATCGACGCCAAAAAAGAGGTGAGCAGAATGAAAAGTGTTACTCTTCTTCTGAGTGGCGCAGTCGTCTAAGGCACTGCATCTCAGTGCTAGAGGCGTCACTACAGACCCCGGTTCGATTCCGGGCTGTATCACAACCCGCCATCATCGGGAGTTCCATAGGGCAGCGAACAAGGGGAGGGGTTTGGCCGTCATTGTAAATAAGAATGTGTTCTTAACTGACTTGCCTAGTTAAATGTCTGTGTACTGACCCTCCGTCTCCCCAGACAGTGAAGCAGCACAGCTCCAGTGGTTCTGGAGGAGAGAGGGGAGCGCCAGGCCGGTCGAACCCACAGAGGAAAGAGTCTGTTGGGGCTCAGTACCGCCACCACCCCTTGAGAGCTCGTCGGAGACCACCTAAAGGTACCTTATACACACACTGGGTTTCTTTATGTGTGTGTGTGTGTGTGTGTGTGTGTGTGTGTGTGTGTGTGTGTGTGTGTGTGTGTGTGTGTGCGCGCGCGCACGGTGTTGCATGGAATACCGAAACTTTTTAGATTTAAAAACAAAAGTTTGTTACTGGAATTTTTGTTACGTTCAGAACTCCAACTTCTGTCAAATGTCTCGCGTGGTTGAGAGACTGAAGTCTGTCAGCGCAGCCCTTTTTTATAGAGCAAAGTGCCTGGTCCACTTAGTCATTCATGACTAGTGCCATCTGGCTGCATAAAAATGTACCCTTGAATAATACAACACGGCATGTAGAAACTGTTAATTACTGTTCTCAAAACAATGTCCATACAGGCTGGAAAAACTTTACGATGCAGGAAGGTACCGGTAGCTTCCAGCTAGCTCTGTAGGCTAACTTTCCTCGCTAGCTAACAGCTGAAGCTATTGTCACGTTCCCCAGCAAGAAAACCCCAAATGTCACTCATACAGAAGGGAGAACTAACAAAGAGTCACTGACAACAACCAAAAGGAGGAGGTGGGGTTTTTAGGGGGTAACAACTGAAACCTGAAAGACACTCACCACGAGAGCCACTAAATTTGCCCACACCAAAACATAAAGACAGGGAGCAAACCAAAATGGTGGAGCTAAAACAAAAACAGGGAAGATCAGATAAAGGAATGTTTGTCTAGAAATCTAAAATTGGAGCGCCAACTAAAGGTGTTAACCTTCCACATCTACCAAGACAACTGGAGCACTGGGCCAGCACAGGTGAAACACCTTCCCACTAACGAGATGGACAACCAGCACAGGTGAAACGCCTTCCCACTAACGAGATGGACAACCAGCACAGGTGAAACGCCTTCCCACTAACGAGATGGACAACCAGCACAGGTGAAACGCCTTCCCACTAACGAGATGGACAACCAGCACAGGTGAAACGCCTTCCCACTAACGAGATGGACAACCAGCACAGGTGAAACGCCTTCCCACTAACGAGATGGACAACCAGCACAGGTGAAACGCCTTCCCACTAACGAGATGGACAACCAGCACAGGTGAAACGCCTTCCCACTAACGAGATGGACAACCAGCACAGGTGAAACGCCTTCCCACGGAGCACGTGTAACGGCAAATGAACTTCATGTAACTCATCTCCACTCCTCGTACTAACACACTGTAACCAGTTGCTGACACGTTAAAGGCAGAACACCATCCAAAATGAAGGATTGGGCCACCCCGGTGTCTCGCAGTATCTTCACCGGCTGCTCAACAGCATCGCTACTCTGCAGACACACAAACCCATCTGAAACAAAGGTTTCATACACATCTGATCCAAAGTCTTGTTTAGGAGATACACCAGTCCCCAACCAGAGACCTAATGGGCTGGAGTGTTCCCAGTCCCCACCAGAGACCTAATGGGCTGGAGTGTTCCCAGTCCCAACCAGAGACCTAATGGGCTGGAGTGTTCCCAGTCCCCACCAGAGACCTAATGGGCTGGAGTGTTCCCAGTCCCCACCAGAGACCTAATGGGCTGGAGTGTTCCCAGTCCCCACCAGAGACCTAATGGGCTGGAGTGTTCCCAGTCCCAACCAGAGACCTAATGGGCTGGAGTGTTCCCAGTCCCCACCAGAGACCTAATGGGCTGGAGTGTTCCCAGTCCCCACCAGAGACCTAATGGGCTGGAGTGTTCCCAGTCCCCACCAGAGACCTAATGGGCTGGAGTGTTCCCAGTCCCCACCAGAGACCTAATGGGCTGGAGTGTTCCCAGTCCCCACCAGAGACCTAATGGGCTGGAGTGTTCCCAGTCCCCACCAGAGACCTAATGGGCTGGAGTGTTCCCAGTCCCCACCAGAGACCTAATGGGCTGGAGTGTTCCCAGTCCCCACCAGAGACCTAATGGGCTGGAGTGTTCCCAGTCCCCACCAGAGACCTAATGGGCTGGAGTGTTCCCAGTCCCCACCAGAGACCTAATGGGCTGGAGTGTTCCCAGTCCCCACCAGAGACCTAATGGGCTGGAGTGTTCCCAGTCCCCACCAGAGACCTAATGGGCTGGAGTGTTCCCAGTCCCCACCAGAGACCTAATGGGCTGGAGTGTTCCCAGTCCCCACCAGAGACCTAATGGGCTGGAGTGTTCCCAGTCCCCACCAGAGACCTAATGGGCTGGAGTGTTCCCAGTCCCCACCAGAGACCTAATGGGCTGGAGTGTTCCCAGTCCCCACCAGAGACCTAATGGGCTGGAGAGTGGACTGGAGAGTGCCGATCTTTGACTAATTTGAATTGCTTTTTGCATAGGGATAACTACTGGGCGCTTTGTTTGTGAAGGTAATTTTATCTGTCATCACAAACATCTGCAGCTTTCTCAAGTGGGATCCTTGTGCTCATAAATGTAGGTCGCAACTCTTTCGTGAAGGCATTTCTTGAAACTTGTTCGAAGCATGAGAGTCTTTAAATCCTCAAGGGTCTTGACCTCAATATGGCTTTGTAATTCACTTCCCTAGTACTTTGTTTGTAATAATAGGCAAATCATAACAGAAAATAAGATGATTTCAATGCCGATTGTCTGCAAAAAACAACAACCCGTTGTTAATTCACTTAGTCTCCCTCACCACCAAAAACGAATTCCCTTCTTAGTCTCCCTCACCACCAAAAACGAATTCCCTTCTTCGTCTCACTCAGTGGTTTCCACTACATTCCATATTCTGCCTCATGCATGACCTCATTACTTAGAGACTGTGCACACTTTTATAAAAGAAGAGATTGAATCTTCTATGCAAATGTTGTTAATCAGTATAATAAAATATCTCCTTGCAGTTGCCAATAAAATCGTGACTGAGTATAATACATATGTTATGCTCTCTCTCTGTCTCTCTCTGTCCCCTTCCTCTCTGTCCCCTTCCTCTCTCTGTCCTCTCTCTCTCTGTCCCCTTCCTCTCTGTCCCCTTTCTCTCTCTCTGTCCTCTCTCTCTGTCTTCTCTCTCTCTGTCTTCTCTCTCTCTGTCCTCTCTGTCTCTCTCTCTCTGTCCCCTTCCTCTCTCTGTCCTCTCTCTCTCTGTCTTCTCTCTCTCTATCCCCTTCCTCTCTCTGTCCCCTTCCTCTCTCTCTGTCCTCTCTCTCTCTCTCTCTGTCTCTGTGTGTATTAACATACTACTCTCTCCTCTGTAAAGGCATGCATCTGAACCCCGAGGACATCATGACTGTGTCAGCCAATCACCACCATGGCTCTGGCAGACAGCTAGACACACACCTGGTGTCACTCAAGAGACGGGTATACACACAGACCACACACACACACACACACCGATGCAGACACAGATATCACTTACAGAGTAATAGATTCTCTCTGTGTCTCTCCCCGTCTCAGGTCCAGAGTATTAAGCAGAACAACAGTAGTATGAAACACTGTCTAGACGAGGGCATCGACAGTCTGCGTCCTACAGGGGTACATACATTTCCTTCTTTAACTTCCTCTTCCCTGTCTTCCGGAGATACCCAGGGTAGGTCTTCTGTTCACCAGGGGTGTGTCTCAATAGGCTAAAGTTCCTTAATCTATACTAGTGGTGTCAAACATACGGCCCCGCGGGTGGGTCCAATCTGGCCCGCGGGTGATTAGAGTAAAACATGTTAAACCTTTTTACATTTTTGAAATTTTTGAACCAAATCGAAACGATAATGGGATCTCGGGTTGTGTCACAGACGACCGGGAGTCCCATAGGTCGGCGCACAATTGTCCCAGTGTTGTCATCCGGGTTAGAGGAGGGTGGCTTTCCTTAGCTTATCGCGCTCTAGCGACTCCTTGTGGTGGGCTGGGCGCCTGCAAGCTGACTTCAGTTGAACCGCGTTTCCTCTTGACATATTGGTGCAGCTGGTTTCAGCGAGTGGGTGGTAAGTAGCGCGGCCGGGGGGGGGGGGGTGGTGGTGTCATGTTTCGGGAGGACGCAGGACTTTCGACCGTCGCCTCTCACGAGCCCGTTATGGAGTTGCAGTGATGAGACAAGATTGTAACTACCAATTGGATATCACGAAAAAGAGGGTAAAATGTTATTTATATATATATATATAACACAACTAAAGGTTAGTCATTATTTTCTACATTGTAGAATAATAGTCAAGACATCAAAACTGTGAAACAACACATGGAATCATGTAGTAACCAAAAAAGTGTTAAACGAATCAAAAATAGATTTTAGATTCTTCAAAGTAGCCAACCTTTGCCTTGACAACTTTGCATTCTCTCAACCAGATTCGTGAGGTAGTTACCTGGAATGCATTTCCATGTGACTGGTCCTGGATATAATGGGTCTACATTCCAGCTCTAATAATCACTTGACAGTCAGTGAGCATCAAATCGATGGATATTGGACTATTTTTGTTAAATTTTGACGGCAAGGAAATGGAACACATTTTCAGTACGGCTCTCCGGACCTCGTTGAAGACAGAATGCAGCCCGCGGGGAAAAATGAGTTTGACACACCCTGATCTACACCCTGACCTGGTTGTCTAGGTCATAATAGATTAGTTAGGAACTCCCCTCACCTGGTTGTCTAGGTCATAATGGATTAGTTAGGAACTCCCCTCACCTGGTTGTCTAGGTCATAATGGACTAGTTAGGAACTCCCCTCACCTGGTTGTCTAGGTCATAATGGATCCGTTAGGAACTCCCCTCACCTGGTTGTCTAGGTCATAATGGATTAGTTAGGAACTCCCCTCACCTGGTTGTCTAGGTCATAATGGATTAGTTAGGAACTCCCCTCACCTGGTTGTCTAGGTCATAATGGATCCGTTAGGAACTCCCCTCACCTGGTTGTCTAGGTCATAATGGATTAGTTAGGAACTCCCCTCACCTGGTTGTCTAGGTCATAATGGATTAGTTAGGAACTCCCCTCACCTGGTTGTCTAGGTCATAATGGATCCGTTAGGAACCCCTCACCTGGTTGTCTAGGTCATAATGGATTAGTTAGGAACTCCCCTGACCTGGTTGTCTAGGTCATAATGGATTAGTTAGGAACTCCCCTCACCTGGTTGTCTAGGTCATAATGGATTAGTTAGGAACTCCCCTCACCTGGTTGTCTAGGTCATAATGGATCCGTTAGGAACCCCTCACCTGGTTGTCTAGGTCATAATGGATTAGTTAGGAACTCCCCTCACCTGGTTGTCTAGGTCATAATGGACTAGTTAGGAACTCCCCTCACCTGGTTGTCTAGGTCATAATGGATCCGTTAGGAACTCCCCTCACCTGGTTGTCTAGGTCATAATGGATTAGTTAGGAACTCCCCTCACCTGGTTGTCTAGGTCATAATGGATACGTTAGGAACTCCCCTCACCTGGTTGTCTAGGTCATAATGGATCCGTTAGGAACCCCTCACCTGGTTGTCTAGGTCATAATGGATACGTTAGGAACTCCCCTCACCTGGTTGTCTAGGTCATAATGGATTAGTTAGGAACTCCCCTCACCTGGTTGTCTAGGTCATAATGAAAACGGTTATAAATCAACTAACTCTTCCTCCTCTCTCTCCAGCCAGCTCCCAAGATGAACTCTCGTTGGTCCACCGAGGAACAGCTGCTAGCGGTGCAGGGTGAGTTAACACACCCCCAAAATACAACTCAATCATTTTCTTTAACACAGGAAATTCTTGTATTCTGGCAAATATAACTCACAGTAGAAACCGTTTGATACGTTTCAGATTACAACACATTATCTTTCTCTTTAAACACCCTGTTCTCCTCTCCTCAGCTATCCGTCGCTATGGTAAGGACTTTGCGGTGGTTGCCGAGGTAATCGGTAACAAAACTCTGGCCCAGGTGAGCTCCTTCTTCGTTAGTTACCGACGGCGATTCAATCTGGACGAGGTCGTCAAGGAGTGGCAGGCGGAACAAGACGTAGCCTCCACACAGGGGCCTTGCGGGAGTCGTAGTAGAAACGAAGAGAGGGGAGGAGCAGAGGAGGAAGAGGTCAGGAGGGGGTGAGGGTTTGTTTTGGTGAAAGTTTGACAAGTCTGTTGCTGATCTAACCCCCCCCCCCCCCCCCCTTTTCTCCTCCCTTCCAGATAAAGCTGGAAGACATTACTCCCCCCTGCGGTGACGCCAACTCCCCCTCCCCCCCCTCATCCAACAACCACACCCCTCCTCCTTCCCTCTCCCAGCCTCCCCCCTTACTGCGCCCGGCTCCCCCCTCTGCCCCCCCCAGCCTTCTCCGGCAGCCCCCCCCGCTCCAGACCCGACCCCTCCAGACCCGAACCCCCCACAATCATCCCCCTCCCCCGTTGATCCGTCCTGCAGTCGTGGCTCCGGGCCAACAGGGGAGCTCTAGTCTCTGTAGGGAACTAGGAAACAACCTCCGCTCCTCTCCTCCTGCTTGTTCTGGCGCTGGTCAGCCTCCCTCACTGGTAGGGCTCAAAGTAGAGCAAACCAACTCTCACTGACAGAAAGGAGGGGACTCTTGTATATTTAGGGAGGGGCTCTTGTATACTCAGATGGGTAGATTGTGCTGCTAGTGGGAGTGTTTATCCATTATGATGGAACAATAGAAATCAGAATGCAGTAGTTAGTTGAGTTCTCAGCCCCACCAGTCTGTTTGGTTCAGAAGCCTCTCGTTAAGTCCCCTCTGTATCACTCCATTCAGTTCTGACTCACACTTATAAACCAACTGCACAACCTGTGAATAACCATACTTCCATCTGAGGCTTGGGTCATCCATCCTTCTGTCCCCCCCCCCCCAGCAGAAAATAGAAGGACATGCCCACACATGCCTCACGGCTGTCTCCATAGCAACCAGCACAGATGTGACTGGTTACCCACGGCAACGGTGACCCTGTATTTCACCCATCCCTCCTCCCCAAAGAACAGAACTTTCAGAATACCAAAACCCTCAAGGAAAAGATACACTGGATTGTGGTGATGGATGCCATGACAACAGAACCCCCCCCCCCCCCCCCCCCCACACACACAGTCTCCATGGCAACAACAGAACGAACTCTGGCAAAACACACCCAGGTTCCAGTTCCACACTACAAGGTGCTGAACTAATGATTCCACAGGGGAATCAGGAAAACGTCCCTCTTCTACCAGATCCACGTATTGTTGGTCTTATGACTGCAGCATTCTTTTGTTAGGTGATCTCTAAGTAGGTAGACATCCCTATATATAGTGCACTACTTTGGATCGGAGCCCATTTTGACCAAATCCCTATAAGGTCCTGGTCCAATGTAGTGCACTATATAGGGAATAGGATGCATTTGTAATCCCAAGGCTCATGCATTTCTCCATTCTAAGTAGCATGCTAGTGTGGATATGGAACAGAGACCTGTTTTTGATTAAAAAGCACAAAAAAAGTCTCAAATGGCAGTTCTATTTAGCTCTGGTTACAGTTGTGTGCTATGTAGGGGATAGTACTGTACACACTGTACAATTCACAGGTGTCGTCTGAGAACAAAATGTGAAGCTGAAATACTCGTAGGGTTGGATGGGCATTGTGGCAAGGAGCAGTGCAGCTTGGTTGTGTTTTGGAAGAGGATGCACAGCTCTTGACCTTCGCCTCTCCTGAGTCCGAAAAGGAGTTGCAAGTGATGAGACAAGACTGTAACTACCAATTGGATACCATGGTGGGACAAGACTGTAACTACCAATTGGGGTGAAAATACAAAAAGTCATTTCTGAACCTGACATATGCAGCGTTGCATTTTTAAAATTTCAAATCGAGCTATAAACGCAGATCTTTCGTGATGCGTCTGGCACCCTATTCCCTACATAGTGTACTACTTTTGAGGAGTTGTGGTGCCATTTGGGACACAGATTTCAAATACTTTGTGGCTACAAATGACTTGACTGTGTTTAGCAACATGTAATGTTCATGAAGTTTGAGACTGGATTTGCTTGTTATTGTTTTCAGGATATTTTCTTTTGGAATAAAACAAAATTACAACCATATTGTTTCCACTGAATTACATTTGTTAAATACACACTTTTGTCACTGGCCTAAATGCAACCAACTTTTTATTACTTTCCATAATTTCTTTTGCACAAAAACAAATACATTTGGAGTCCCGTCTCTCCCAACCAAATACTGGTTAAAATGTCGGACTCAAATTACAGCAAAAAAAAAAATGTAAAACAAAATAAAATCAACATTGAAATATAGTCATAACAGCAAGAGTAAAGACAGCACCTTAAAACAATGATTTAACAGAACGACTTTTTAAACAAAGAACTGAGGCGTTTTGCTCAGGTACACCGTCCCCCATCATTTGGCTAGAGATTACTCAGCAAACCCCTCACTCTTTTCCACTGGCAGAGAAAGGAGAGAGAGAGAGAGAGCTCCTACTAAATAGAATCGACGCCGCTGACAACAAGAATAGTCTAGTCGGTCACAAGGTGGGCACAGTGACACAACGTTTGGCCTGATCCTACGAAAAGGCAGCGGCAACACGTTCACATTATCAAAACCCAACCCGTCCTACAGAAGATAAATCGACCTCAAAGTGAACGAGCAGTAGTCTTCATCACCCAGTCAGGAAGATGCCCAGCGAGGTGGGGTGGGGGGGGGGGGGGGGGGGGGGAGCTCAGGTGAGGCGTTCTTTAACCCAAACAAAGTGATTAAAAACACTAAAACAAATCAAGAAGTTCTAAATTAATTTGTTCAGAGATCAATTTTAAAATGAAATACTGATTGATAAAAGGCTGAATATCGGAACATGACTACTCCTTGGGGAGAGATGGGAGTAGAAAGATGGCTGCTGTGTGTTCTCTCTGTACAGAAGCGCGATACAACCCCATCGATCATTAACAAGTTTCTTTGTCATAATAGAACAGCAACGAGAAGAACTACATTTGTCTTCTATAAAAAAAGGAAATTCCCCCTTTATTTTTTCTCCAGTGTACAACCTTTTGACCTTAAACCAACCAGAATGAAGAAAATAAAAACAAAGTGTTGTTGTCCAATGAGGAATCGAGTCTATTGGCCTGTGACTGGATGAAACGGGGATGATGTCACCCCTGGTGAAAAGTGAGGGTTGAGGGACATGGGCGGGGCGGGGCGGGAGCCTGGTGTGTTTGGATTCAAAACATCCGTCATTTAGGGTCCAGTTTGGTGAGTGTGTGTGAGAGAGACTTAAAACAGAGCAGTGTCTTGACATTCTCCCCTCACATCAAACGGGCAGAAAGTGTGTCCTTCCACCAAAGGCCTGTGGTGTGTTCTACAGTTCAGATTCCAGGGGGGGGGGGGGTCCATTTGGGTCAGAGAACAGGAGAACCCAGGAGAACCGTTCCAGCGTTGAGTTAGTTTATTTCCAGCATCAAGTCGGTCCGCTCTGTTCTCTTTAGAACTCGAGTGTAACCCAGTCTAGAACCGACAGGAGAAAAGCCTCGGAGCAGGTATGACGATGTGTTCAGACTCCCTCCCCTCAGTACAGTGTGTGTGTGTGTGTGTGTGGGGCAGCGAGAGAGAGGCAGAGTGTGTACAACCACCAGGTGAAAAGAGATAGCGTCAGAACCAACATGCAGTGGATCTAGAAGACGAGAACCCAGTGAGGTTCTAAAACACAAACCTCAACAGAGGAAAAAAAAAAAACCCAGACAGAACCACCCCCAGCAGAAGAACATTCACTCCACCCATTAACTTGTCAAACACTGAACCCCTCCCACCTACCCAGTACAACATCCTTCTCATTCAGTCTCTTCTTCTCTCCATTCCCCCCAGTACAACATCCTTCTCATTCAGTCTCTTATTCTCTCCATTCCCCCAGTACAACATCCTTCTCATTCAGTCTCTTCTTCTCTCCATTCCCCCAGTACAACATCCTTCTCATTCAGTCTCTTCTTCTCTCCATTCCCCCAGTACAACATCCTTCTCATTCAGTCTCTTTATTCCTCTCTATCCACATGTGTAAAACCGCTCATCGCTCCGTCTCACAGTTTGAGCTCGTTAGCGATCTTCGACGCGATGTTCTTAAATGCGATCGACGTCCGGAGATCCTTTTGAAGCGCACGCCGTTCAGTGAGAGGCGGGGCAGCTTGCACACCCTCCATCTCCCATTGGACGAAGTCGTCCCGGGAAGGGTTCCCGAAGATGCACAGCAGCATGTATCGCTCCCGCAGCTCGTACTCACAGCTGTTGGATTCTAGAACCTTCCGGATCTCTCTCATCATCTCCCGGGATCCAAAGAGGACGTGGTCTTCATGGACCAGGTGAACCGGAGGGAACGCGGTTTGGTCGACAGGTCCTTCGGTGGCGGGGTGGCGGTACCGGAAACAGGGGAGGAGTTATCCTTGTTCTCGTCTCCGCTGCCGCTGTGGGAGGAGCCTAGGACGCCGCTCTTCTCTGATTTGTCGACGGTGCTGCTCAGCATCGACCTGTAGGAGGAGAGAGTGGAGGGATGAAAGCAAGAGGGAGAGGGGGCAGGGGGAGAGATGGAGGGGGCAGGAGGAGAAGGGTGTTGGAGAGGGAGGCAGGGGGAGTAGGGTGTTGGAGAGGGAGGCAGGGGGAGTAGGGGGTTGGAGAGGGAGGCAGGGGGAGTAGGGGGTTGGAGAGGGAGGCAGGGGGAGTAGGGGGTTGGAGAGGGAGGCAGGGGGAGTAGGGGGTTGGAGAGGGAGGCAGGGGAGTAGGGGGTTGGAGAGGGAGGCAGGGGGAGTAAGGGGTGGAGAGGGAGGCAGGGGGAGTAGGGGGTTGGAGAGGGAGGCAGGGGGAGTAGGGGGTTGGAGAGGGAGGCAGGGGGAGTAGGGGGTTGGAGAGGGAGGCAGGGGGAGTAAGGGGTTGGAGAGGGAGGCAGGGGGAGTAAGGGGTTGGAGAGGGAGGCAGGGGGAGTAGGGGGTTGGAGAGGGAGGCAGGGGGAGTAGGGGGTTGGAGAGGGAGGCAGGGGGAGTAGGGGGTTGGAGAGGGAGGCAGGGGGAGTAGGGGGTTGGAGAGGGAGGCAGGGGGAGTAGGGGGTTGGAGAGGGAGGCAGGGGGAGTAGGGGGTTGGAGAGGGAGGCAGGGGGAGTAAGGGGTTGGAGAGGGAGGCAGGGGGAGTAGGGGGTTGGAGAGGGGGGCAGAGAGGAGGAGAGAGAGAAACAGAGTGAGGAATGAGATGATTAGGAGAAACAGGGAGATAAGGTAAGGACAACACCCAATATGACTTAAATAGCCCTGACACACACACACACACACACACCTCTAACCATGCATGTACATGCCTACGTCACACACACACACACCCATTCGCTAACATTCAGAAACGACATCCCTAATTGGTTAAAACTAAGGTTTGTCAACCAATTACCAAATAAATTTACCAAATCACCCTTTAATCCAATCATATCTATCCCTCCGAGATTTACTGATTAGGTCTGATTGATTGATTGATTGAGGGATGGTTGGTTTGAGTCTCACCTGCTTTCCTCATCCTGACCCTCTCCCTCATACGGACTCCTCAAGAAAAATCAACACAAGTTTAGTCTTCGGAGCTAACGGCTAATAGGCTACAAAATGTTAGTTTAACAGCTAGCAACACCACTAAGCACAGTACCATCCTCCACAAGCACACACGTTGACATTCCTATTCCAGAACCCATTCCTATTCCAGAACCCATTCCTATTCCAGAACATAGTGGCTTTGTGTATCAGTACAGAACGCCCTGTAGCATAAAACCACACCAGGGAGGGAAAAAATTTAAGGGGAGTAGGGGCATTTTAAAGATTTATTCATGATGATTGAAATGTTTATGAACTAATAGATTAGAACAGAGGGATGGTTTGATTTAGAATGGGATGTTCAGTTTAGAATAGTTTGGAATGGGATGTTGTGTTTGAAATGGGATGTTGTGTTTGAAATGGGATGTTGTGTTTGGAATGGGATGTTGTGTTTGGAATGGGATGTTTAGTTTGGAATGGTTTAGAATGGGATGTTTAGTTTGGAATGGTTTAGAATGGGATGTTTAGTTTGAAATGGGATGTTGTGTTTAGAATGGGATGTTGTGTTTGGAATGGGATGTTTAGTTTGGAATGGGATGTTTAGTTTGGAATGGTTTAGAATGGGATGTTTAGTTTGGAATGGGATGTTGTGTTGTGTTTGGAATGGGATGTTGTGTTTGGAATGGGATGTTGTGTTGTGTTTGGAATGGGATGTTTAGTTTGGAATGGTTTAGAATGGGATGTTTAGTTTGGAATGGTTTAGAATGGGATGTTTAGTTTGGAATGGGATGTTTAGTTTGGAATGGGATGTTTAGTTTGGAATGGTTTAGAATGGGATGTTTAGTTTGGAATGGTTTGGATGTTTAGTTTGGAATGGGATGTTTAGTTTGGAATGGTTTAGAATGGGATGTTTAGTTTGGAATGGGATGTTGTGTTGTGTTTGGAATGGGATGTTGTGTTGTGTTTGGAATGGGATGTGTTTGGAATGGGATGTTGTGTTTGGAATGGGATGTTGTGTTGTGTTTGGAATGGGATGTGTTTGGAATGGGATGTTTAGTTTGGAATGGTTTAGAATGGGATGTTTAGTTTGGAATGGTTTAGAATGGGATGTTTAGTTTGAAATGGGATGTTTAGTTTGGAATGGGATGTTTAGTTTGGAATGGTTTAGAATGGGATGTTTAGTTTGGAATGGTTTAGAATGGGATGTTTAGTTTGGAATGGGATGTTTAGTTTGGAATGGTTTAGAATGGGATGTTTAGTTTGGAATGGGATGTTTAGTTTGGAATGGTTTAGAATGGGATGTTTAGTTTGGAATGGGATGTTTAGTTTGGAATGGTTTAGAATGGGATGTTTAGTTTGGAATGGGATGTTTAGTTTGGAATGGTTTAGAATGGGATGTTTAGTTTGGAATGGAATGTTTAGTTTGGAATGGTTTAGAATGGGATGTTTAGTTTGGAATGGGATGTTTAGTTTGGAATGGTTTAGAATGGGATGTTTAGTTTGGAATGGGATGTTTAGTTTGGAATGGTTTAGAATGGGATGTTTAGTTTGGAATGGAATGTTTAGTTTGGAATGGTTTAGAATGGGATGTTTAGTTTGGATTGGGATGTTTAGTTTGGAATGGTTTAGAATGGGATGTTTAGTTTGGAATGGGATGTTGTGTTTGGAATGGGATGTTGTGTTTGGAATGGGATGTTGTGTTTGGAATGTTTTAGAATGGGATGTTTAGTTTGGAATGGGATGTTGTGTTGTGTTTGGAATGGGATGTTGTGTTTGAAATGGGATGTTTAGTTTGGAATGGGATGTTGTGTTTGGAATGGGATGTTTAGTTTGGAATGGTTTAGAATGGGATGTTTAGTTTGGAATGGGATGTTTAGTTTGGAATGGTTTAGAATGTGATGTTTAGTTTGGAATGGTATGTTTAGTTTGGAACAGTTTGGAATGGGATGTTTAGTTTGGAACAGTTTGGAATGGGATGTTTAGTTTGGAACGGTTTGGAATGGGATGTTTAGTTTGGAACAGTTTGGAATGGGATGTTTAGTTTGGAACAGTTTGGAATGGTTTGGAATGGGATGTTTAGTTTGGAATGGGATGTTTAGTTTGGAATGGTATGTTTAGTTTGGAATGGTATGTTTAGTTTGGAATGGTATGTTTAGTTTGGAATGGTATGTTTAGTTTGGAATGGGATGTTTATTATGGAATGGGATGTTTGGTTTGGAATGGGATGTTTAGTTTGGAATGGTATGTTTAGTTTGGAATGGTATGTTTAGTTTGGAATGGTATGTTTAGTTTGGAATGGGATGTTTATTATGGAATGGGATGTTTAGTTTGGAATGGGATGTTTAGTTTGGAATGGTATGTTTAGTTTGGAATGGTATGTTTAGTTTGGAATGGTATGTTTAGTTTGGAATGGTATGTTTAGTTTGGAATGGGATGTTTATTATGGAATGGGATGTTTAGTTTGGAATGGGATGTTTAGTTTGGAATGGTTTAGAATGTGATGTTTAGTTTGGAATGGTATGTTTAGTTTGGAACAGTTTGGAATGGGATGTTTAGTTTGGAACAGTTTGGAATGGGATGTTTAGTTTGGAACGGTTTGGAATGGGATGTTTAGTTTGGAACAGTTTGGAATGGGATGTTTAGTTTGGAACAGTTTGGAATGGGATGTTTAGTTTGGAACGGTTTGGAATGGGATGTTTAGTTTGGAATGGGATGTTTAGTTTGGAATGGTATGTTTAGTTTGGAATGGTATGTTTAGTTTGGAATGGTATGTTTAGTTTGGAATGGTATGTTTAGTTTGGAATGGGATGTTTATTATGGAATGGGATGTTTGGTTTGGAATGGGATGTTTATTATGGAACGGTTTGGTTTGGAATGGGATGTTTAGTTTGGAACGGTTTGGTTTGGAATGGGATGTTTATTATGGAACGGTTTGGTTTGGAATGGGATGTTTAGTTTGGAACGGTTTGGTTTGGAATGGGATGTTTAGTTTGGAACGGTTTGGTTTGGAATGGGATGTTTAGTTTGGAACGGTTTGGTTTGGAATGGGATGTTTAGTTTGGAACGGTTTGGTTTGGAATGGGATGTTTAGTTTGGAACGGTTTGGTTTGGAATGGGATGTTTAGTTTGGAACGGTTTGGTTTGGAATGGGATGTTTAGTTTGGAATGGGATGTTTGGTTTGGAATGGGATGTTTAGTTTGGAACGGTTTGGTTTGGAATGGGATGTTTAGTTTGGAATGGGATGTTTGGTTTGGAATGGGATGTTTAGTTTGGAACGGTTTGGTTTGGAATGGTATGTTTAGTTTGGAATGGGATGTTTAGTTTGGAACGGTTTGGAATGGGATGTTTAGTTTGGAATGGGATGTTTGGTTTGGAATGGGATGTTTAGTTTGGAATGGGATGTTTAGTTTGGAATGGGATGTTTATTATGGAACGGTTTAGTTTGGAATGGGATGTTTAGTTTGGAACGGGATGTTTAGTTTGGAACGGTTTGGAATGGGATGTTTAGTTTGGAATGGGATGTTTATTATGGAACGGTTTGGTTTGGAATGGGATGTTTAGTTTGGAACGGTTTGGAATGGGATGTTTAGTTTGGAACGGTTTGGTTTGGAATGGGATGTTTAGTTTGGAACGGTTTGGTTTGGAATGGGATGTTTAGTTTGGAATGGGATGTTTGGTTTGGAATGGTATGTTTAGTTTGGAACGGTTTGGTTTGGAATGGGATGTTTAGTTTGGAACGGTTTGGTTTGGAATGGGATGTTTAGTTTGGAACGGTTTGGTTTGGAATGGGATGTTTAGTTTGGAACGGTTTGGTTTGGAATGGGATGTTTAGTTTGGAATGGGATGTTTGGTTTGGAATGGGATGTTTAGTTTGGAACGGTTTGGTTTGGAATGGGATGTTTAGTTTGGAATGGGATGTTTGGTTTGGAATGGGATGTTTAGTTTGGAACGGTTTGGTTTGGAATGGTATGTTTAGTTTGGAATGGGATGTTTAGTTTGGAATGGGATGTTTGGTTTGGAATGGGATGTTTAGTTTGGAATGGTATGTTTATTATGGAACGGTTTAGTTTGGAATGGGATGTTTAGTTTGGAATGGGATGTTTAGTTTGGAATGGGATGTTTGGTTTGGAATGGGATGTTTAGTTTGGAATGGGATGTTTGGTTTGGAATGGGATGTTTAGTTTGGAATGGGATGTTTATTATGGAACGGTTTAGTTTGGAATGGGATGTTTAGTTTGGAACGGTTTGGTTTGGAATGGGATGTTTAGTTTGGAATGGGATGTTTATTATGGAACGGTTTAGTTTGGAATGGGATGTTTAGTTTGGAACGGGATGTTTAGTTTGGAACGGTTTGGAATGGGATGTTTAGTTTGGAATGGGATGTTTAGTTTGGAATGGGATGTTTATTATGGAACGGTTTGGTTTGGAATGGGATGTTTAGTTTGGAACGGTTTGGAATGGGATGTTTATTATGGAACGGTTTGGTTTGGAACGGTTTAGTTTGGAACGGTTTGGAATGGGATGTTTAGTTTGGAATGGGATGTTTAGTTTGGAACGGTTTGGTTTGGAACGTTTAGTTTGGAATGGGATGTTTAGTTTGGAACGGTTTGGAATGGGATGTTTAGTTTGGAATGGGATGTTTAGTTTGGAACGGTTTGGAATGGGATGTTTAGTTTGGAATGGGATGTTTAGTTTGGAATGGGATGTTTAGTTTGGAATGGGATGTTTAGTTTGGAACGGTTTGGTTTGGAATGGGATGTTTAGTTTGGAACGGTTTGGTTTGGAATGGGATGTTTAGTTTGGAATGGTATGTTTAGTTTGGAATGGGATGTTTAGTTTGGAACGGTTTGGTTTGGAATGGTATGGTTTAGATTAATGATTTAATTTGTAATAGGATGGTTTAGTTTGGAATGGTTTAATTTGGAATGGTATGGTCTGGTCTGGAATGGTTTGGTCTGGAATGTAGGGGAGTATGTGAGTCCTGTGCCTAAAGAAGAGGGAAGGAAGGAGGGAAAGTGGGTCAAATAGTCTCTCCAACAGCATTACACTGCTGCACCTAGTCAGACTAGCCCTCTAAACCTGCACACACAGCACAGCCATGTACAGATAACAGAGGACGGATAGAATGAACAATATATTAGATAAGAGAAGAGCCATACACTACCGTCAAAAGTTCTAGAACACCTAATCATTCAAGGGTTTTTCTTTATTTTTACTATTTTCTACATTGTAGAATAATAGTGAAGACATGAAAACTATGAAATAATACATATGGAATCATGTAGTAAACCAAAATTCTGCAGCGATACGCCATCGCATCTGGTTTGCGCTTAGTGGAACGATCATTTGTTTTTCAACAGGACAATGACCCAACATACCTCCAGGCTGTGTAACGACTATTTTACCAAGAAGGAGAGTGATGCAGTGCTGCATCAGATGACCTGGCATCCACAATCCCCCGACCTCAACCAAATTGAGATGTTTTGGGATGAGTCGGACTGCAGAGAGAAGGAAAAGCAGCCAACAAGTGCTCAGCATATGTGGGAACTCCTTCAAAACTGTTGGAAAACCATTCCAGATGAAGCTGGTTGAGAGAATTCCAAGAGTGTGCAAAACTGTCACCCAAAGGTGGCTACTTTGAAGAATCTCAAATATATTTTGATTTGTTTAACACTTGTTTGGTTACTACATGATTCCATATGTGTTATTTCAGTTTTCATGTCATCATTATTATTCTACAATGTAGAAAATAGTAAAAATAAAGAAAAACCCTTGAATGAGTAGGTGTTCGAGAACTTTGGACCGGTAGTGTATGACTGAAAAAACAGAGCCATAGAGACACGACATGCAGACTGGCAAACCGACAAATTCAACTGAGCACCGACTAAATACTTCCTTTTATACTGAACAAATATAAATCATATAGCAGTTAAAAATAGACATGTAGATATAATATAGATATAATTATGACATTTAGATAAGATATGTATAGATATAATAATGACATGGAGATATAATATAGATATGTAGATATAGAAATAATATAGATATGTAGATATAATAATGACATATAGATAAGAGATGTATAGATATAATAATGACATGTAGATATAATATAGATATGTAGATATAATATAGATATGTAGATATAATAATGACATATAGATAAGAGATGTATAGATATAATAATGACATGTAGATATAATATAGATATGTAGATATAATATAGATATGTAGATATAATAATGACATATAGAAATAATATAGATATGTAGATATAATAATGACATAGATAAGAGATGTATAGATATAATAATGACATGTAGATATAATATAGATATGTAGATATAATATAGATATGTAGATATAATAATGACATGTAGATATAATATAGATATGTAGATATAATATAGATATGTAGATATAATATAGATATGTAGATATAATAATGACATATAGAAATAATATAGATATGTAGATATAATAATGACATAGATAAGAGATGTATAGATATAATAATGACATATAGAAATAATATAGATATGTAGATATAATAATGACGTATAGAAATAATATTGATATAATAATGACATATAGAAATAATATAGATATGTAGATTTAATAATGACATATAGAAATAATATAGATATGTAGATTTAATAATGACATATAGAAATAATATAGATATGTAGATATAATAATGACATATAGAAATAATATAGATATGTAGATATAATAATGACATAGATAAGAGATGTATAGATGTAATATAGATATAATATAGATATGTAGATATAATAATGACGTATAGAAATAATATAGATATGTAGATATAATATAGATATGTAGATATAATAATGACATATAGATAAGAGATGTATAGATGTAATATTGATATAATAATGACATATAGAAATAATATAGATATGTAGATATAATAATGACATATAGAAATAATATAGATATGTAGATATAATGACATATAGAAATAATATAGATATGTAGATATAATAATGACGTATAGAAATATTATTTCGACATAATAATGACATGTAGATATAATATAGATATGTAGATATAATGACATATAGAAATAATATAGATATGTAGATATAATAATGACATATACAGTGGGGAGAACAAGTATTTGATACACTGCCGATTTTGCAGGTTTTCCCACTTACAAAGCATGTAGAGGTCTGTAATTTTTATCACTTCAACTGTGAGAGACGGAATCTAAAACACAAATACAGAAAATCACATTGTATGATTTTTAAGTAATTAATTTGCATTTTATTGCATGACATAAGTATTTGATCACCTACCAACCAGTAAGAATTCTGGCTCTCACAGACCTGTTTTTCTTTAAGAAGCCCTCCTGTTCTCCACTCATTACCTGTATTAACTGCCCCATCCATCCATGCAATAAAATGCAAATTAATTACTTAAAAATCATACAATGTGATTTTCTGGATTTTTGTTTTAGATTCCGTCTCTCACAGTTGAAGTGTACCTATGATAAAAATTACAGACCTCTACATGCTTTGTAAGTAGGAAAACCTGCAAAATCGGCAGTGTATCAAATACTTGTTCTCCCTACTGTAGATAAGAGAAGTATAGATATAATAATGATATATATAAATAATATAGATATGTAGATATATTAATGACATATAGATAAGAGATGTATAAATATAATATAGATATAATAATGACATATATAAATAATATAGATATGTAGATATAATAATGACATAGATATGTAGATATAATATAGATATGACATATAGATATGTAGATATAATAATGACATAGATATAATATAGATAAGATGTATAGATATAACATAGATATAATAATGATATAACATAGATAAGAGATAATATAGATATTTAGATATAATAATGACTATAGAAATATCATAAGATATATAGATATAACATAGATCAAATATAGAGATAATGATATAATATCGATATCAAGATAAATTAGACATATATGGTGCGGCAGGAGCGTTGGACTAGTAACGGGAAGGTTGCAAGATCAAATCCCCGAGCTGACGAGGTAAAAATCAGTCGTTCTGCCCCTGAACAAGGCAGTTAACCCACTGTTCCTAGACCAGTTAACCAACTGTTCCTAGACCAGTTAACCAACTGTTCCTAGACCAGTTAACCCACTGTTCCTAGACCAGTTAACCAACTGTTCCTAGACCAGTTAACCAACTGTTCCTAGACCAGTTAACCAACTGTTCCTAGACCAGTTAACCAACTGTTCCTAGACCAGTTAACCCACTGTTCCTAGACCAGTTAACCCACTGTTCCTAGACCAGTTAACCCACTGTTCCTAGACCAGTTAACCCACTGTTCCTAGACCAGTTAACCCACTGTTCCTAGACCAGTTAACACACTGTTCCTAGACCAGTTAACCCACTGTTCCTAGACCAGTTAACCCACTGTTCCTAGATCAGTTAATCCACTGTTCCTAGACCAGTTAACCCACTGTTCCTAGACCAGTTAACCCACTGTTCCTAGACCAGTTAACCCACTGTTCCTAGACCTGATAACCCACTGTTCCTAGACCAGTTAACCCACTGTTCCTAGACCAGTTAATCCACTGCTCCTAGAAATGATAACCCACTGTTCCTAGACCAGTTAACCCACTGTTCCTAGACCAGTTAACCCACTGTTCCTAGACCAGTTAACCCACTGTTCCTAGACCTGATAACCCACTGTTCCTAGACCAGTTAACCCACTGTTCCTAGACCAGTTAATCCACTGCTCCTAGACCAGTTAACCCACTGTTCCTAGACCAGTTAACCCACTGTTCCTAGACCAGTTAATCCACTGCTCCTAGACCAGTTAACCCACTGTTCCTAGACCAGTTAATCCACTGCTCCTAGACCTGATAACCCACTGCTCCTAGACCAGTTAACCCACTGTTCCTAGACCAGTTAACCCACTGTTCCTAGACCAGTTAATCCACTGCTCCTAGACCAGTTAACCCACTGTTCCTAGACCAGTTAACCCACTGTTCCTAGACCAGTTAATCCACTGCTCCTAGACCAGTTAACCCACTGTTCCTAGACCAGTTAACCCACTGTTCCTAGACCAGTTAACCCACTGTTCCTAGACCAGTTAACCCGCTTTTCCCCTGAACGAGGCAGTTAACCCGCTGTTCCCCTGAACGAGGCAGTTAACCCGCTGTTCCTAGACCAGTTAACCCACTGTTCCTAGACCAGTTAACCCACTGTTCCTAGACCAGTTAACACACTGTTCCTAGACCAGTTAACCCACTGTTCCTAGACCAGTTAACCCACTGTTCCTAGACCAGTTAACCCACTGTTCCTAGATCAGTTAACCCACTGTTCCTAGATCAGTTAACCCACTGTTCCTAGACCAGTTAACCAACTGTTCCTAGACCAGTTAATCCACTGCTCCTAGACCAGTTAACCCACTGCTCCTAGACCAGTTAACCCACTGTTCCTAGACCAGTTAACCAACTGTTCCTAGACCAGTTAATCCACTGCTCCTAGACCAGTTAACCCACTGTTCCTAGACCAGTTAACCCGCTGTTCCCCTGAACGAGGCAGTTAACCCGCTGTTCCCCTGAACGAGGCAGTTAACCCGCTGTTCCCCTGAACGAGGCAGTTAACCCGCTGTTCCCCTGAACGAGGCAGTTAACCCGCTGTTCCCCTGAACGAGGCAGTTAACCCGCTGTTCCCCTGAACGAGGCAGTTAACCCGCTGTTCCCCTGAACGAGGCAGTTAACCCGCTGTTCCCCTGAACGAGGCAGTTAACCCGCTGTTCCCCTGAACGAGGCAGTTAACCCGCTGTTCCCCTGAACGAGGCAGTTAACCCGCTGTTCCCCTGAACAAGGCAGTTAACCCGCTGTTCCTAGACCAGTTAACCCGCTGTTCCCCTGAACGAGGCAGTTAACCCGCTGTTCCCCTGAACGAGGCAGTTAACCCGCTGTTCCCCTGAACGAGGCAGTTAACCCGCTGTTCCCCTGAACGAGGCAGTTAACCCGCTGTTCCCCTGAACGAGGCAGTTAACCCGCTGTTCCCCTGAACGAGGCAGTTAACCCACTGTTCCCCTGAACGAGGCAGTTAACCCGCTGTTCCCCTGAACGAGGCAGTTAACCCGCTGTTCCCCTGAACAAGGCAGTTAACCCCACTGTTCCCCGGTAGGCCGTCATTGTAAATAAGAATTGTTCTCAACTGACATGCCTAGTTAAATAAAGGTTAAATAAAAAAATGATATAATAATGACATGATGTATAGATAATGACATAATGTATAGATATAATATAATAATGATATACTTTAATAGATATAATAGAGATGATATATAGATAATGACATAATGTATAGATAATGATATAATGTATAGATATAATATAATAATGAAATACTATAATAGATATAATAGAGATGATATATAGATAATGACATAATGTATAGATAATGATATAATAATGATATACTTTAATAGATATAATAGAGATGATATATAGATAATGACATAATGTAAATATTGGAAAGCTGCCGTGGTCATCCCCCTCTTCAGAGGGGGAGACACTCTAGACCCAAACTGCTACAGACCTATATCCATCCTGCCCTGCCTTTCTAAGGTCTTCGAAAGCCAACAAACAGATCGCCGACCATTTAGAATCCCACCGTACCTTCTCCGCTATGCAATCTGGTTTCCGAGCTGGTCACGGGTGCACCTCAGCCACGCTCAAGGTCCTAAACGATATCAGAACCGCCATCAATGAGAGACAATACGGTGCAGCTGTATTCATCGACCTGGCTAAGGCTTTTGACTGTCAATCACTGTATTCTTATTGGCAGACTCAACAGCCTTGGTTTCTCTAATGACTGCCTCGCCTGGTTCACCAACTACTTCTCAGACAGAGGTCAGTGTGTCAAATCGGAGGGCCTGTTGTCTGGACCTCTGGCAGTCTCTATGGGGGTGCCACAGGGTTCAATTCTCAGGCCGACTCTTTTCTCTGTATACATCAATGATGTCGCTCTTGCTGCTGGTGATTCTCTGATCCACCTCTACGCAGACGACACCATTCTGTATACTTCTGGCCCTTCTTTGGACACTGTGTTAACAACCCTCCAGACGAGCTTCAATGCCATACAACACTCCTTCCGTTGCCTCCAACTGCTCTTAAATGCAAGTAAAACTAAATGTATGCTCTTTAACCGATCGCTGCCCGCACCTGCCCGCCCGTCCAGCATCACTACTCTGGACGGTTCTGACTTAGAATGTGTCGACAATTACAAATACCTAGGTGTCTGGTTAGACTGTAAACTCTCCTTCCAGACTCACATTAAGCATCTCCAATCCAAAATCAAATCTATAATTGGCTTCCTATTTCACAACAAAGCATCCTTCACTCATGCTGCCAAACATACCCTCGTAAAACTGACCATCCTACCGATCCTCGACTTCGGCGATGTCATTTACAAAATAGCCTCCAACACTCTACTCAACCAATTGGATGCAGTTTATCACAGTGCCATCCGTTTTGTCACCAAAGCCCCATATACTACCCACCACTGCGACCTGTATGCTCTCGTTGGCTGGCCCTCGCTTCATATTCGTCGCCAACCCCACTGGCTCCAGGTCATCTATAAGTCTTTGCTAGGTAAAGCTCCGCCTTATCTCAGCTCACTGGTCACCATAGCAGCACCCACCCGCAGCACGCGCTCCAGCAGGTATATCTCACTGGTCATCCCCAAAGCCTATTCCTCCTTTGGCCGCCTTTCCTTCCAGTTCTCTGCTGCCAATGACTGGAACTAATTGCAAAAATCACTGAAGCTGGAGACTCATATCTCCCTCACTAACTTTAAACATCAGCTGTCAGAGCAGCTCACAGATCATTGCACCTGTACATAGCCCATCTGTAAATAGCCCATACCTCATCCCCATATTGTTTTTTATTTTTTGCTCCTTTGTACCCCAGTATCTCTACTTGCACATTCATTATATGCACATCTACCACTCCAGTATTTAATTGCTAAATTGTAATTATTTCACCACTATGGCCTATTTATTGCCTTACCTCCTTACTACATTTGCACACACTGTACATAGACTTTTCTATTGTGTTATTGACTGTACGTTTGTTTATTCCATGTGTAACTCTGTGTTGTTGTTTGTGTCGCACTGCTTTGCTTTATCTTGGCCAGGTCGCAGTTGTTAATGAGAACTTGTTCTCACCTGGTCTACCTGGTTAAATAAAATAAATAAAAATATGACATAATATAGACATAATGATATAATATAGATATAATATAACATCTATATAATAATGCTGGCCCATTACTCTCTGCTCCAATAAAACATGTGTTTGCTGTTCCTAATCTTCACCAGCAGAGAGAGCAGTCACTCTGCCTAACCTGCTAAATTACACCCCCTGGTGGTGTAAAGTGTCATCACACTGACATTTAAACGTAAACATCATAACCCAACGTGGAAAAACCCAGGTGTCTTCTGTGAAAGTGTTGTTGCAACAGTGTGTGTGTGTGTGTGTGTGTGTGTGTGTGTGTGTGTGTGTGTGTGTGTGTGAGAGAGATATTTTCCCTGACATCCAAAAGTACTCACTCCATTTTGAATACTTATTAGCAGGACAGGAAAATGGTCAAATTCACATGCGTATCAAGAGAACACCCCTGGTCATCCCTACTGCCTCTGATCTGGAGGACTCACTAAACAGAGAACATCCCTGGTCATCCCTACTGCCTCTGATCTGGAGGACTCACTAAACAGAGAACATCCCTGGTCATCCCTACTGCCTCTGATCTGGAGGACTCACTAAACAGAGAACATCCCTGGTCATCACTACTGCCTCTGATCTGGAGGACTCACTAAACAGAGAACATCCCTGGTCATCCCTACTGCCTCTGATCTGGAGGACTCACTAAAAAGAGAACATCCCTGGTCATCACTACTGCCTCTGATCTGGAGGACTCACTAAACAGAGAACATCCCTGGTCATCCCTACTGCCTCTGATCTGGAGGACTCACTAAACAGAGAACATCCCTGGTCATCCCTACTGCCTCTGATCTGGAGGACTCACTAAACAGAGAACATCCCTGGTCATCCCTACTGCCTCTGATCTGGAGGACTCACTAAACAGAGAACATCCCTGGTCATCACTACTGCCTCTGATCTGGAGGACTCACTAAACAGAGAACATCCCTGGTCATCCCTACTGCCTCTGATCTGGCGGACTCACTAAACAGAGAACATCCCTGGTCATCCCTACTGCCTCTGATCTGGAGGACTCACTAAACAGAGAACATCCCTGGTCATCCCTACTGCCTCTGATCTGGAGGACTCACTAAACAGAGAACATCCCTGGCCATCCCTACTACCTCTGATCTGGAGGACTCACTCTAAACACACACATGCTTCATTTGTAAATGTCTGCATGTTGGAGTGTGCCCCTGGCTATCTGTAAATACATTTAAAAACGGTGCCGTCTGGTATGCTTAATATAAGGAATTTGAAATGATTTATACTTTTGATACTTCGGTATATTTAAAACCAAATACTTTTACTGAAGTAGTATTTCACTGGGTGATTTTTCATTAAAAAAAGGTATCTTTCTTGACTTTTACGCAAGTATGACAATTGGGTACTTTTTCCATCACTGGTCAGTGATCAGCACCGGCCAGGGTATGAGGTGAATTAAAGGAGAGTGTGTACAGGGTCAGGTTAGGTGATTGTCTCTCATATGACCCATAGGGGTTTGATCAGTTGTTGTGTACTGTACTTGTGTACTAGGGTGCTCTTTTGAGATTCAATCCGTACCTAAAAACACCCGGCGCTAGCTGAGCAACCTCCCTAACAGAAGAGATGACATCATATCCTGTCAAACCAGTGACATCACTTCCTATTTTGAGGTAGGTGTAATCTGATCCCAGGTGTTCCCTCTATTCCTCCAACACCTACTCTCTATTTACACACTCACTCTCTCGGACACAAAGGGTCAGCTCACACAGAGAGGGATGAGGTGAGAGGATGATGGATAGAGGGATGAGGTAGAGAAGATGAGATGGATAGAGAGATGAAGTGAGAGGATGATGGAGGGAGGGAGGGATGATGTGAGAGGATGATGAGAGGGATGAGGTGAGAGGATGATGAGAGGGATGAGGTGAGAAAAGGTTTCCAAAATTCCTTGGTTTTCCCCAATTCCAGGGTTGAGGATTCACTGGAGATTGTCCCCTGCTGATTCTAGAAATCCTGCAACCGGGATTTCTGGAAAACCAGACAATTTTAGATACGATTTTCCAACCATACTGGGGGGTGGGGGGGGGTGGTGGTGGTGTAACGTTAGTAACCAAAGCAACAACAAAAAACCCACTTCACTCAAAACCAACGGCAAAAAAAGGGGCCAGCCACAGAATCGAGAGGGTAAAGGTCAGAGGTCAAGGCACAGGGAAAATCAAAACAAAAAGCGAACACCAAACGAGGGGGAGAATTTCGGTTGCCTCCCAAATGAAACATTATTCCTTACATAATGCACTACTTCTGACCAGGGGCTCTGGTCTATATAGGGGAAATGGTGCCATTTGGGATGCAAATAATATATATATATATATATATATATATATATATATATATATGTATATATATATAATCTGTAAATATCAAATGAAGACCAAAAAAGGGATTATTATAGTGGGTGATGTAGTTGCCTACCTTCTCAGAAATCTGAAGGAGAGATTTCTACAAAAACAAAAAGGAACACAAATAAAATAAATATATAAATATATAAATAAATATATAAATATATAAATGTACATTGGCTGACTGACAAGTTGTTTCACAAGAGTAGATTTATCAACAGAGAACAATGTGTACAGCCCAAATGGCACCCTATTCCCTATATAGTATACTACTGAGCCCTGGTCTAAAGTAGTGCACTATATAGGGAATAGGGTGCCAGCCCTGGTCTAAAGTAGTGCACTATATAGGGAATAGGGTGCCAGCTCTGGTCTAAAGTAGTGCACTATATAGGGAATAGGGTGCCAACCCTGGTCTAAAGTAGTGCACTATATAGTGAATAGGGTGCCAGCTCTGGTCTAAAGTAGTGCACTATATAGGGAATAGGGTGCCAGCTCTGGTCAAAAGTAGTGCACTACATTTAAAAAATGTTTTTATTTCATCTTTATTTAACCAGGTAGACTAGTTGAGAACAAGATCTCATTTACAACTGCGACCTGTCCAAGAATATAGGGAATAGGGTGCCAGCTCTGGTCTAAAGTAGTGTACTATATAGGGAATAGGGTGCCAGCTCTGGTCTAAAGTAGTGCACTATATAGGGAATAGGGTGCCAGCTCTGGTCTAAAGTAGTGCACTATATAGGGAATAGGGTGCCAGCTCTGGTCTAAAGTAGTGCACTATATAGGGAATAGGGTGCCAGCTCTGGTCTAAAGTAGTGCACTATATAGGGAATAGGGTGCCATTTGGGACACAAAATGTATTTAACTGTCTAACTGAGTCTGTTACTATAGCTGTGGGATTCAGGATTCAAAAACCAACTAAATCCTGTTATATCATATTTACATTATTTATTTATTTATTTATTTTACATAGAAAACCCCCTTGAAAATATCAAAATAAACTTTGAACAATATATATTTTTTAACGCAACTATTTGACAACACCAATAAAATGCTGCATCACAGTTGAATGAGTTTATCAGACGAGTGAAAAGGATTCCAGGGGGACTTTAATACTGGATGGCACCAATGATGTGTGTAAAACCCTGGATGACTGACAGGGGGCGCCATACTCAGTGCATAAAATACAAAAAACCTTACACCTTCCGTGTAAGCCAATCAGACGGCTGGGTTCAGCAGCGTCAGATGAAGACATGGGCTCCCTGGCCACTGAGGCATTCCATAGGCGGGATATTCAGATTCCTGTGTTCAAGAACATTGACCAGTCTCCATTGAAGCCACCACACAGCCATCTTCATGGTCCCCCTCCATTGTAACAAATATTTTGGAAGCTATAACAATGCATTTATTTATTAGCGTCTACATTTGTTTTTGCCAAGTATATTATATGACAGACACCTTAATGCATACTGTTAAATTATATGTGAACATAAAAATAAAAAATTGCAAAAAAATAAAGTCTTTAAAAAAAAATAAAATCCTTTATACTAATGTTACTGTCCCCATGACAACAAATACATACTTAAAACACATGTAATATTGTCCTAGCAACATTTTATTGAAATAATCTAGAATTCCATTCGTACTGGGGGAATGCTTCTTCAAAGCCTCTCATAGGCCACGAACAGAACATCAGCAATCCAGGGTTGACGCACGTCATTGGTTGGCACCGTTTCCCCTATTTGGTGTACTAGTGTAGTGTACTAGTGTAGTGTACTATAATCTACTCTGGGTTGAAAGTAGTACGTTATATAGGGAATAGGGAGCCATTTGGGACACAAAGACTTCGTTATAATGGCTTTTAAAATTTGCAAACGTGCAAATTAACATCCAAACAACTATAAAAAAGGTACTCCCATGATGTTTGGGGGGTGGGAATTTAATAAACAAACAAACCCCTTTAATGTCAAATGGAATGTTCTGAGACACAAGAGAGAGGTCCAGGACTGAACCAAATAAATATGGCTTTGTGAGGTGGTTTCGAATGTTAAAATGAGACACTTTGGGAGGGTAAACGCCCTTCCTGGCTGTAGGACAGGTGGTGAGGTCAGGTCATGTGATACACCGGTAAACGGTCTGTGTGTTATTTGATACCTTAATAAAAAAAACACAGTGAAACAAGAGCTCTACTTTTCACCGCTTCTCCTTTCAGCCAACACACAGGGCTCCAGAGCTTCTCCTTTCAGCCAACACACAGGGCTCCAGAGCTTCTCCTTTCAGCCAACACACAGGGCTCCAGAGCTTCTCCTTTCAGCCAACACACAGGGCTCCAGAGCTTCTCCTTTCAGCCAACACACAGGGCTCCAGAGCATCTCCTTTCAGCCAACACACAGGGCTCCAGAGCTTCTCCTTTCAGCCAACACACAGGGCTCCAGAGCTTCTCCTTTCAGCCAACACACAGGGCTCCAGAGCGCAAGCTTCTCCTTTCAGCCAACACACAGGGCTCCAGAGCTTCTCCTTTCAGCCAACACACAGGGCTCCAGAGCGCGAGCTTCTCCTTTCAGCCAACACACAGGGCTCCAAAGCTTCTCCTTTCAGCCAACACACAGGGCTCCAGAGCTTCTCCTTTCAGCCAACACACAGGGCTCCAGAGCTTCTCCTTTCAGCCAACACACAGGGTTCCAGAGCTTCTCCTTTCAGCCAACACACAGGGCTCCAGAGCTTCTCCTTTCAGCCAACACACAGGGCTCCAGAGCTTCTCCTTTCAGCCAACACACAGGGCTCCAAAGCTTCTCCTTTCAGCCAACACACAGGGCTCCAGAGCTTCTCCTTTCAGCCAACACACAGGGCTCCAGAGCTTCTCCTTTCAGCCAACACACAGGGCTCCAGAGCGTTTCCTTTCAGCCAACACACAGGGCTCCAGAGCTTCTCCTTTCAGCCAACACACAGGGCTCCAGAGCTTCTCCTTTCAGCCAACACACAGGGCTCCAGAGCTTCTCCTTTCAGCCAACACACAGGGCTCCAGAGCGCAAGCTTCTCCTTTCAGCCAACACACAGGGCTCCAGAGCTTCTCCTTTCAGCCAACACACAGGGCTCCAGAGCGCGAGCTTCTCCTTTCAGCCAACACACAGGGCTCCAGAGCGCAAGCTTCTCCTTTCAGCCAACACACAGGGCTCCAGAGCGCAAGCTTCTCCTTTCAGCCAACACACAGGGCTCCAGAGCTTCTCCTTTCAGCCAACACACAGGGCTCCAGAGCGCGAGCTTCTCCTTCACGCCAACACACAGGGCTCCAGAGCGCAACCAATGCAACTAAATATTTTCCTGTGCGACCTTGAGTTGTACTCTGGGAACATTGTGCAACTACGAAACAAATTAGCCCAGATAATAACTGTTGTAATGATAAGGCTTCGCTGTAGTTTCAGAGCGCCCACGACTAACACGCCCCCGGAGAAACACGGCCCCCGGAGAAACACGCCCCCCGACCAACACTACCCCCGACCAACACTACCCCCGACCAACACTAACCCGACCAACACTACCCCCGACCAACACTACCCCCGACCAACACTACCCTGGACCAACACTACCCCGACCAACACTACCCCCGACCAACACTACCCCCGACCAACACTACCCCCGACCAACACTAACCCGACCAACACTACCCCCGACCAACACTACCCCCGACCAACACTACCCTGGACCAACACTACCCTGGACCAACACTACCCTGGACCAACACTACCCTGGACCAACACTAACCCGACCAACACTAACCCGACCAACACTAACCCGACCAACACTACCCTGGACCAACACTAACCCGACCAACACTACCCTGGACCAACACTAACCCGACCAACACTACCCTGGACCAACACTAACCCGACCAACACTAACCCGACCAACACTACCCTGGACCAACACTAACCCGACCAACACTACCCTGGACCAACACTAACCCGACCAACACTACCCTGGACCAACACTACCCTGGACCAACACTACCCCGGACCAACACTAACCCGACCAACACTAACCCGACCAACACTACCCCGGACCAACACTACCCTGGACCAACACTACCCCCGACCAACACTACCCCGGACCAACACTACCCCGGACCAACACTAACCCGACCAACACTACCCCGGACCAACACTACCCCGGACCAACACTACCCCGG